>NC_142680.1:13530728-13723228 GCF_964200805.1 Pocillopora damicornis | reverse complement strand
CCTACCGTTTTTTTATACATCACGATACAAATACAAACCAGGAATTTTCTTGACAACTGAACTGTCGTGCATAGCCGGGTTTAAAACAGATGGAAATATGTTGCCAATCTACTTGACTTAACTATGATATATGCCTTAAAATAACGCGACAAAACTAAAGCAAGTCACCAGACCATAATGGTCCGAAATTAAGTCCGTTCATTGAAACATAATTCTCAAGACCGAAGTCAAACTTCTTTTGAATCCAATTTGGGCGCAGCATTTTACTTCTCTCTCATTTGTTACTTACCTCTGTTTGTAGAGATCGGAACTGTGTAAAAACCTCGACCTTAAAGGTATATTCCAAAATGGTCAAAAGTAGTATAGCAAGCCTAAATGTTAGTAATCGGTGACATCGAAAAAGGTGGACTAGAAAAGACCGAAGTTTTATGATCAACAAGTGTTGTTGAGTCCGGTGGTCGCTTGCCTATAAATAGCAAATGAAATCTCGCATTATGGAAATGATCAATAAATCATGCTAATCACGTTCTTGATGGCGCAAATGTGTTAGATGGTGGCACACGTAAACAAAGATCGTGAGAGATCTCAGTGACGTCATTCCAAGGTCCATTTCTGGTCGAATACACAACTGCTTCGATCCAGACAGCCTTTCTTCGACAACGAAATGGAAAAGTAGAGCACGACATTGAGTCAAAATCCTGACCGCACTAACTCATTATTTTGCATAGCGACCTGGCTTTGGGATTTTGCACCGCGGTTGTGTGCAAGAGGCCACCGAAAAGATCACCCACTGACCTTACGTGGGTAAAGTTGAGCTGGAAAGAGAAGCAAGTCATTCTTGTGGTCTACCAGTGCAGGAGGAATACCTGACATTCATTTCCTTTTGCGAGGGTTATTTGACAAAAATTTTCGGCCTGTTTTGGCACCCTCCTATGTAAAACATTTTGATAGACTTAGAGATTTTGCCCTACAACAAAAGGTTTAAGACGTACTGAAGACCGACAGAGTTGTATGACCTGACAGATTTTTCTATTTCTTTGTTACCGAAGATTAGCATGGAAAGTTCATCGGTAGCCTTTGATTTAAACGAAAGTGAAGTACCACAGTTTCGTGGAACTTTGTTAGCTCTTATTACTTATGCTGTTTCAGTGTTTGGTGACGACTTACTGTTCAAATAAAGCTAAGACCAAAACAGCTGGCAAAGATTTGTTAAGTAAGAATTTCATCAGTTGAGTGTACAATTTTCTCTTCCCTTCCCTCCTTGGTACGTTTTGCATTTACGCACCCTAAAAGCATCAAGTCGCACATATTGAAAGTAGCATATTGAACTAACAGACGTAAGATGTCCACAAGACTCAATAGTTACAAATTTACTAAACTATGGCGCTACGCCGCGCGCTCTTCGAGCAAGCTAGAGGCGCCTCCATGAGGATCATAGCTTCTCAATACTTCTTCAGAAAAAATTGACAGGAAAAGAGAAAATTATCGATTTGGCCTCTGATGATCGTATATGAATTAGGCATACACTACTGTAATGAAACTTTCCTCAAAAAGTCTCAAAATTCTCCTTTAACTTCTAAAGAGCTCTTCTGAAAGTGGGTTTCGTCCATTGAATATTATTATCATTATAATTATTACTATTATTACTATTATTACTATTATTATTGCTATCATTTTTATTTTTTTATCATTATCATGCCATGTATGAATTTACCGCGCATTGACTAAAAAAGTTAAATTGGGTTTAGGTCTTTCTGATAAACCCGTGCCGTCAATTCGCGAACACTTTTGGTGTTTAATCATAGTAAACCTTTGGGGCAAAAACCGTCACGGTGACCTGTTAACTATTATTTTTATTTTTTAGTTGTTCATTGTTATCTACACTCCGTTTTCTACCGCGTTCTCATCGCTTAAGTGATCCGATCGACAGGGACAGCGTGACGCTGTCCCTGTCGATCGTCTAATCTGAAGTATCATAGCAGGAATGCCCACAGCACGCTTTATTTCATCAGGCTTTTTGTCGTCGTAGCAAACGACATTTTTCCAATTCAAATTAGCCAACACGATTAACCATCAGTTCATGTAATGCTGACGTGTAAATGTGATTCCATTTGGTAATTATTTCATAGCCGCTGGGAAGCTGAATCGCACAATTTTATGAGCTATAGAATATTGATATAAATCAGAATATATCCTGCATTTGTGGGAAAAGAATGAAACATCATTTTGTTTGAAAGGTTTGACTGTAATCTTACAATCATGTAAAAATTAATCATCTGACCCATGCTGCAGTCCTTAATTGTTCTTTTTTGTTATTTCTCTGCTGCTGCACCGTTCAGTGCAAAAGTAACCGTAAATCCAGATCCCTGAGTCTGTTATTCAAATAAACAGAAATTTATTCACAAATGGCACAGATAAACAGTTTCACTTTGTTCAAAGGAAAGCAGGAACACTTTATCAAATCTTGTTTAAGTATTCTGTGTCAGAATGTAAACATGATTGTTTCAGACAGAGCAGCTTTTGCTTCAGTTCTCGATTGTTCGAATTCTTTTATTCCGTTTCATTATGAAGTGCAGACGTTAATGTATAGTCCACTTCATGCAGTCGAATCAATCAGTCTTGTACCCAAATCGATGGAAAATAATTCACAAATGGCACAGATGAACACTCTTATGTTATTCATACTAAGGTAAGATCTCTTGATCAAATTTTGTCTCAATATTCTTCATTTATATCAGTAAGGTAATCTCTTTCGACACATGACATAAACCATTTTTCACATTAAAGTTTCCTTTTTCAACTACTTCCCATGCGACATAAATTTTCTAGAAGTGTAGGACTCAATTATTCTCGTCTGATCAATCGACCAATGTTAATGTGCAAACCGCCAATTTCTTTTCCTACCTCCGGTGATCGAAACTTCGATGGTCAATATTTGCCAATGACGAATGGTAAAACTGAACATTTTCACTTACATACCACTATCAAGTAAGGATAGTCTTTCACGAGCTTAAAAATTACACTAGACTATAAACACTGATAAGTCTTCACGGTCATGAACAATTATGAAATGGAGTGAGCTGATATTGATGCATGATGTCTGGGTACACAGTGTATGGCGACAAGTATTGACATGCCAACAGTTTTTTTTTGAAAAAAAATGCTGACGATTACCAACAAGTAAAAAGAAAATAACCTTTTTCTTGTTAGTTATGCAGATCGATAGAAATTAACTCACCTTAAATTTGTCGTAGATTTATAAATTTCTTTTCAAATTTGAAAGCAACCTGTCCGTTCGTGTTTGAGTTGAATTTCAAGACAACACGAGAATGTTCCCTCCGGCAACCATTGTTTGCATGTTTATCTATTATGAGTCAAATGTGCAAGATAAGAATAGCTGAGGCTCTGTTAGATAATGCTCAATTAATAGTAATAATGTTCTTAATTTGCCTGAGGAAGGATTGTTTGGGTAATTATAATTTCATTGTAGGACTAACAATGTGCTATTTTCATCGTACAAGATGCTCTTTGAATATGTTCCTCGCGTACTTCACTTGTCACAATCTTAGAGACCTTCATCGGTAACTTCCTGTCGCTTATATGTATATATATATATATGCATATAATTGCGAAGAGATTCCTGGATCGAAAATCTTGTTCGGGTGATGTAGAAAGGGATAGAAAAAGACCGATTATCTACAACTCTGCTTTTCCTTTAAGACAACTAATCAAGTTTGTCGCCTCACCTTGTGTCTTCTCGCAGTCTTTTAGCTCTCCACTAAGTGTTAGATTGAAAAGAATTTGGCTATCAATGGAGCCTTTTTTTTCAATACCGGTCATGTGAACTAGCCACGGGGGGTATTTGCCGCCTTTTGTCTGTAGCACATATACCCGCAGCACATATATCTGGGCTATATAATTTAGGTCCGTACCAAAATAAACTTGGTCACGCAACACTCGTTAAAGTTGCTGTGTCTCTACCTAAATAACAATTGTTTTTTTCTCTAGAAATTTCTTTTTCTAAGAAATCTTCAAGAAACTACGTGAACGTTGTCTTGGCTGCAGGGCATATAGCTACAGTGTAAGTTATAAATTCCTTCTTGGCTCTTGGCCTATCTTTTTTCCTTATTGTAGGTATTCACAAATAAGTGAAAACATTTTAAAGGCCCGGAGAAGAACCAAATATGCTAAAAAATATTTGCGATTCTTTGAAAATAGCCCCATGGTGATCAATTTGAAAGTTATCATAGTCTGGCAAGTTTTCAAGTACTTTGAGATCACAGTGATTCTTCGTCGACCTCTCAAAGCGATGAGAGTTACTACTAACAAATTAAACCAAACTGTACATTAAGAGATGCTTGGCGAATTTTCAAGGAACACCAAATTCTACAGCCAAGGAAAGTATCATTTTTAGGATATTTTAGCTGTTAGCAACCTCAGGGCTTGTTTTTGGAGGCAGAATATCTCAAAATATTTACTGTGAATTGTATTTGCTCATCTTGTTAGGTTCAGATAAATTATACCAGTATAATTATGGGCATGATGCTACAGTCAGAGCATCGACCATAATGCCGGCGTAATGACCAAACTTCCTTAAATTTCATTTGATGTTACAGTTCAGTTAGAGAAAACTTCTGTAGCCTGAGTACTGCTATAGAAAATCTTTTTCACAAATCAGCCAATCACGTCAAAGAACTCGAATCTTAACATTAGAAAACTGACTAGACATTTTTTGCGTACTTTTGCTGTTCGTTTTCACGGAGTTTAGCTGATTGCTTTTGAGCTTAATACATATTTTCTATGGAGTCTGGACTCCAGCCTCTTTTTTGTAAATAGAGTTTTTACCACTGTTAATAGTGAGCCTTTTTCTTGATGCTTGCACTTAAGGAATTTGATCTCCGAAAATGTTGTGTTCTAAACTTCGGTAGGCCTTTTCATTTATCATTTTCGGCTACTTTTCCCAGTTGCTGATAGGAATGCGGGAAGGGGGAGGGGCTGGGGGAAGGAAGGTTGAGGGGCTGGGGGAAGGAAGGTTGTGGGGCTGGGGGAAGGAAGGTTGAGGGGCTGAGGGGAGGAAGGTTGAAGGGCTCTTAAAACTATGATCGGCATAATATCATGTTTTCAGGAATGACGCTGTAAAGCAAGGAGCAAAATTTCCCAGCATAATTTATTTAACCCCACCACTTGTGAATTGGAAAAAATTGATCTATACAAAGGCATGCGAAACATCCAGTACACAACACGGAGAGTTTTTATAAAAATCATCATCAAAAGGACGGGTTGTGTCCATTAAAGTTCATATTTATGAAAACTAAGGCTGTGAGGAATAAACGGGGGAAGCTGCGCTTTCAGACTTGGCGAAATCTCTACATTGATTCCGGGGAACCAATTAAAAATTGTTTGTTATTTACAATCACCATGTTGTTTTTCATCTCGTAACCCGTTCCAGAAAGTATTTATTTTGTATCTATAGCCTTTTCCTGTACACTTCACGACTTTGTCTTGTGCACTCCTGTGCAATACGAGTTCTAAACGAGAAAAAATAAAATGAACTTCTTTACGACGCCCTATAGACCAGCTATTGGTGCGTTCATCGCAAAAAAATGATTTTAGTCAAAAATTCCTTGTTGTGAAGCTCCTAAATGTTCAAACCTGTCGCCAAGAGATAGGGAAGGAAGAATTTATACTTTGTTACGTCAGGTTAAGCAACCAGATTACAAAAGATCCCAAATAGCAAGATTCAATTCAAACTGCGTTAATGTCTGGATTATCGATTCATCTAAAGACAAATTTTAGGTAACGTTACTTTTCGGAATCGCAACTCGCAGCAAGTGTCGTAATTTTTGTAAATCCGTTTTAACCCTGGAGATGAAAATCATTTAACATTTGGTTCCTTTGAAGCGTGCGTTCATGGGGATATGAAGCATTTTAGAGAATACTCCTCTAAATAACTTCAAGACATTTCATCTCCGCCATTGAAAATAGTCTTTGAAATAGTGACGCTGATCGCTGTTTCAAAATATCGAGATTCCGCCGAAAGTTGCAAAATTTCGTAATTCATTTCATTTTTCCCCAAAGGACCCTTTTGATAAACCTTTTTCAAAATTATATCAAAAAGCTCTATCAGGATGTTTTCTCCGAAGAATCGAAAAGTTCAAAATATCCGCCTGGATGGCTTTTGCCCCTTCGCAAACAAAGCATTAGATTAATGAAAAAATTAACCTCGCACGCGACAACGCGATGCAATCCTGCTTTGAAATTTTGTGTGCTATCAAAGGGTCATTTTATCTTTTTGAAAATATACCTTTCCTCGCGCTTTTTCGCAGCGGTAAAATATTGGCAGGACCTTTTTACAGGCCGTTAAAGTTCGCCTCAGTTTCCTCTACGGATTGTCACACCGCCTTAAATAGATTTTTCTATTATTATTATTACCTTTTAATGATGGAGATGAAAATAACATGTTTTATGGAGCATTCGTCACAAAACAAAACGAAACAAGAAAACCTCCTCTGGAAACAACAGAGAGAGTGCTGGGACGAGTGGAGGAGTGTTGTAAAAAATGAGCCCGCGATTTTTCTATGTCTGGTATAAAAATCAGTGCGGTGTGACGTCAAGCATCCCATAATATAATGTAGGTTCTTGTTGATCGACCGTCATGTCTTGGTCTACCTCGCATGGCGAAGGACAGGGTGATAGCCTCTCTTGCTTGCAAACTCCATGCAGCACTCGCCTCAAGAGATTAAAACCCGCCTAGACCGTGTAGTAGATACTGATGGAAATGTGAGTCAATTTTTAGCTCGTTTGAATCTTTTCTCTACCATGAAATTGACGGTTTTCTTTCCTGTCTTGTTGTCTGTTAGGTTTTGGACATGCCGGCTGTTCTCGAGGCAGTGACGATTTTAGAGCGCCTTCCCATAACGAAAGAGGCTCTTGAGGTAAAATTAACAAATTTAATTTTAACAGTTTATATTATATCTTAAAATTATGTCAAATGTTAGACTGATGACTTTTACGGTTGTAAAACAATTGACGGAAAACGTCCTTGTTGTAAACCGCATGTGAAAGGGTTAGAAGGACGTCGCTTCAGATCTTCCGTAATTTATTTGAAACACTTCGGGGAGAGTTTACCCCCAACGTTTGTTTAATATGATATTCAATGTCTGCTGTTTCTGAAGTTTTCATTTAAATCGCTGAGAGAGAATTTCTTATGATCAGCGTTTCTAGGAACATCACGTACGGAAGTTTATTCTTTTCCGAGAATTACGCAAGGTTGTCTTCTTGGAAATGGGGAATCTGAAATGAGAAACAGCAAAAAATGCCTTGATTCAGATTACTATATAATAGTTCGGATTACTGTAAATGACTATGATCAAACAAAGACCTGTTTTTCTTTGTGTGGTTTTAGTTTGATCAATTTCTTTCCAAGCAGCTTCGAAGGACAATCGAAAAGTGAAATTCACATCGTGGGATCGAAATTTACTGGAAAGTTAAGATCCAGTGACTTTTTTCTATTTAGATAGAGTTCTGATGTTATTGCAAGAATTACGTTAATTTATCATTAAGAAGAAAAGCTAGTATATTCTTGATTTTTTCTACTTTTGTACTGATTTGGGAAATTTATTTGGTGACTATTTGATCGGCGTTGCCGGAAGATAGTCGTTCATTCAGGATTGTGAAATTCGCATTACTCGCTCTCCGTTTCCTTCACATCACACTCTACCGAACTTGTTTTCAACTGTCCAAAGATATTTTGAAGTTTTAAAAAATTTGGATTCATTTTGCTGATACCAAATTAAGATCATTATTTCACCAACGATCGTGAACGTAGAAGTGGAACTCTTTATCATCTCCCATGCCAACTAGCCTGTAAATTTACACAAAGTGCTTATTCTACTCAAAGGCCTTACTACTGTGTCCGTTTTCCACATGTTGATTTTGATCACCTGGACTGTAACTTAAACTTTTAGTACTGCCAACCTGTTGTTGCTGGTGCTAGTGAAACGACCTTGGTAGTTTTCATGTCTCGGTATTTAAAGGGAAACCTTTAGCTTGATGTACTGTTGAGCATAGTAATATTTGCCCTTGTTGTGAGATAGCGGTTGATAAATTTTACTCAGTGAATTTGACAGTAAAACTGAGTGGTTTATTTTTACATGTCTGGAATATTTTCAAGGGTCATAATTTTGAGTAACTTATTTAGAATCATAGACACTGGGCTAACACTAGTACTTCTTTAGATATCATTTTTATTATTTCTCCATCACATCTCTAACAGACAAAATTGTGCCAGTATGTTGTATCTGTATCTTGACCATATGTGAAATTAAACTTACATGCAAAACATGGCAAAGTGAATTCATGTTTGTGTCATATATTTTAGTTGTCCTATTCTGGGCTGTCATTTCCTTCTAGGTCCTGCTTTATGCCAGTTGATTGTACTTTGGTCAAGTTAGTTATCAAATTGTATCTAGAGGTTTATGTATCTCTTGCAACTTCCAGTAGCATTTCCCTTGTCAATCGGCATGGCATAATAGTTTGTACAGAAACTAATCTTTCTTTTTTATAGTTACTAACCAAATGATTTTCGTTCTCAAAAGAAAACACGGCTGGGAAAGACAATAAACCTTCTTCGAAAGAAAACAAAAAATGAAGAATTAGCCAAGAGGGCCAAAGGACTTGTAAAAAAGTGGCAGAAGTTGGTGATAAATCACCTTGAGACTCTACGCAATGCAGACTCTCCGATAAATGGCAGTGGGTTGTCATCACCACAGATAAATGGAACTGTTAGGGATCCTGAGAAACCTGCCTCCCCATCTGTTGACAGGGCAGGAAAATCAAAAATTCTTGAAGGAAAGAAGAGAGGGGTTAAAAGAAAACGTAATAGTTGCTCCAGCTCAGAAAACTCTCCTGTTGTGTCCTCAAGATCAGATGATTGTGAAAGTCATCCTGGAACTCCAAATTCTGGTTTACTGCCACTAATCAAAGATATTCACAATAAAGGAAATATTTCATCAGTTTCTCCTTCTCAACCACCTACACCACATAGTGGAGACAAAAGTACTTTATCATTACAGAGCCCTGGCGATAGTAATGTCCTCTCTGTAGATTCAAGAATTGAATCCCAGCCAAGTGTCAAAACATTGGATGAATTAAATAGTGAGAGCACAGTAGCAACTATGGAATCAAGTTGGAATGATCAGTCATCAGATGTTCCAGTAAATCTTCCTTGTAGTTCACAGAAAATGTTTGAGAACCAAACTGACACAAGTGAGGGTGTTTTGTTACAAATTAATGAAACCTCAAGTGGATATAACAACAAGTCAGATAGTGTTAGTTGTTCCCATGATGAAGACAAAAGGGAAGTGAACATGTTGCCAGAACATCCTGTTGAACAGGAAATGCCCACAACACCTGTTGCCAAAGAATTTGTGTTAGATGTAAATGTTGAAGCAAATGGAGTTACCGGAAGATTTGGTGATGATGGTGCTTGGTACGACTGGACAGAGGTTATGCCTGCTGGGGATGGTGTGCTACAAGTTTTACCTTACGTGATACTTGAATAATCAAATTATCAACTCACTTTCTCATTAATATTGTATTTCATTTTATAGTCTAGAAACACTACTTCTACACTATGTGATGAGTAGTTAGTACCTGTGCCAACAATATGAATGCAATGATGATAGTTTCCTTGTTAATAAGTTAACTTCAGTGTTGTGATTGTTAGATTTGATGTCAATACAAAATGTTGGATGCAACTTTGTTAGTTATACTGTTTTCTGTTTGTCACTGGTTTCAGTCAAAAATTATTTATTATTAGTGCCACAGGTTAAGTGTTACTTAATAAAAGCTGTTTGCCACTAAGCAAACACAAAAGTTATGGAAAGGCTAGGAGCAGAGTGGTCTTATTTTAGGAAATTTTTTTTCCTGACTTTTCAAATCAGGATGTATAACTAGATGTAGATCATGATGACAGTAGCAAACAAGGTTTTATACCAAATAAAATGGAATACTGACAGTAGAATTTAAGTTTAGAAGGTTATCAGAAGTTTGGAAGGTTTCCAATTTCCACCCTATTTGACCTTTTTGTATGTAGCAGTGTTTCTTCCAGATGTTGCATTAATTAATTTGCATCTAATATCAATCAGCTTGAGTGGCAGTTACTTAGAATTACACTGAGTTACTCCAGCCCTGTATTTAAGGTTAGTTTGAAAGCCCAATGTCCAGACAATTTTCAGGTAGCTGTGTATTAGTAAGCCATTTTCACAGAGGGAAAAAAATGCTTTAGCTGAGGGTGGAGAGATTTAGTTAGAAAAGTTGGTTGGAATATTATGGAGATAGATTGACTCTTTATTTTCATCCAACTTAATGCATAAACCTTTCTTTTTCTAATTTGTGTGCAAATTTTAATTTTTTTCCCCTAAAATTTATTCTCCCTCAATTGATATTTTTATTTGAAATTGTCTCCATTACTAGCTTGACCTTCCATCCTTTAAACTATCCCCATGCATGCCCATTCTTCTTGTTGAAATGCAAATAGTTACTTTAATGTAATACAGGTCTATATGTGACTTGTCAATGATAATTACTTCAAAATCAGTACAACAAAAGTACACATTTGTATCAGTATTCCCAGTGCATTTTAGGTTTAAAGTGCTCTTGGCATGTAAAATGGATCATGACAACGTTAGTTGTGTAATGTTACTATACCAAATTACATTTTCAGATAATTTTTTTGAATGGCGGTTGGCATGAATGTAGGTTGTACTGACCTGATACTGTTTGTTTTTCTGTCCCTAAGGGCAAAATGTAAACCATTGAATTTGCTTTTTTAAAAACCAAAATTTGCATTCAATTGTTCATGTACAGTTAGTAAATTCCTATCAAGGATTACAAAGTTAAAGTTAAGAGTGAAATCTTAACTGATGCTTGCGACCATGTAAATAATCCGTAACTAACTTCTGTAAAGGATTTGAAAGAAGTGTATTGAAGATGATTGCAGGTCATTAAAACAATTAATTTCATGTATTTGTTACTGTCCATTTTTATATGAATCCAGTTCAGCTGTTGAGAGTTTGCTCTCAAAGTGCTACAACAGTCACAGGCTGCTCAAGCTCTAGCTGAGATGATCATCTTGTGAAGTAGGAGTCATAGCAAAATTATAAGAGTTTGTATGGGAATAATTTACTACCCCTCTTAGGAATACAAAAATACAGTCAAATTCTCAATAAAAACACCTCCTCTTACTTTCACAGTGTATTGCTTGTTATCTCACCACCTACTATGTTAAAAAGAACCCATTTTAGTGAGTTATCCATTTCTAGGGCTTCTGTGATGTAGTAAACCTAGAAATGGATAACTTGCTCAAATGGGTTCCTCTAAGGATACCTCTCAAAATTTCCTGCAAAGTCAAGATTTTAAACCAGGGAAGTAATGGAGGTCTATTTCTCCTGAGGATGCCCACTTTTCTCTTAGATAAGCCAAAATTGTACTTTGTTTAGACCTTCTTAGCCCTTTCACTACCATGGGTGACCAAGATAACATTTCTCTTACAATATTGTTATACAGTATCAAGCAGGCGAGTGATGAGAATAAAGAAAAATATCAAATTCTCTAGACTAATATCATAGGAATTATATAGTAGACAGTAAGGAGAATTACTAGTGAGATCTTAGGAGTGGGAGGTTTAACTCCCAGAGGTGACCATTTTTTTTTCTTGGAGTATGCCTGTGTCATTTACTGAATGCATCATCTTTCACTTGAATCACCAGGCTTCACGTTTACCACCTTCATTTTCATCATCTTGCACCAAAGCATCACATTTGGGAAAGTATGCAGGAAGTTTATCATCAGTGATCTAGTTAACCCTGTAACTCCCAGATAAACTTTGTAATTTTCCTTGCTATCAACCATACAATTCTTTTCATGTTAGTTCAGAGAATTAAGTATTGGACCAACTAATTGTCCCCAAATTAATCTTTTTCTTTACTCTCATCACTTATCTAGTTGACATTGTATGGTTATTGTAAGGAGAAATCCTGTCTTGGTCACTCATGGGAGGTGAAGGGTTAAATGACCCAGCCTGCCATGAGTCTCCTATGGTTCAGTGGTAAAGCATCTGAAGCACTAATTGGAAGGTCATCGGTTCAATTCCTATTGGGAGCACTTCCTTTTTTTTCTCCCACAACACCTGTGTCAGTCACTGAATACATCATCTATCACTTAATTAAATCACCACAATTAAAATTCACATTAAGTAATAGTCCATTTTACAGTTGTGTGCTTGGTTGCCAAGCCTTTAACAGGAATGAGGCTAAGGGTGACCTTGTTATGATACAAACCTTGCTGCTTTTCAAATGCAAATTACTTTGTTAGCATGCTAACTAAATACTGGTCTCTATCACAACAAGGTCACCTTCAGCCTCACTCCAAATCAAAGGCTTAGCAACTAAGTACACAACTGTAAAATGGCCTATTCCTCCTTACAGCATCATTACACCGTTGAGCAGAAAGCCAATGAAAAGAGAGAAGAAAAACAACTTGGTAATAATGGTTTGATCTCACACAAAATTTATCAAAGTTAAAATTGGGACAAATGTATGGGAAACAAACTGGAGATTTGACACAAATCTTTGGAGTGAAAAGGTGACACATGCCAATGGTAGTTTTCTCTTGGATAAAGCAATTTACATTAACTGCCAAGTCTACATCATATTTCTTTCAAATTTAATGCACTATAAAACATACGCGTTAACAACAGTTACCATCAGAATTAACATTCACAGCATGTGCTTGGCAATCATATATAACATAACATAGTATTATCTAGCTGTACTGTCTTTGAAATGTATTAACAACACAATTTTCATTTTAAAATTCAGTATTTTAGTACTCCTTTAATCACAAGCCACTATCAAAGTAATATTATTGTCATATGTTTTATAAACAAACACTGTTAACTACAGCAGCAATAACAAAATCCTAACTCAAACCCTCAAAAAAAATTGTTTGTTAACTTCTTGAGGGATGTCTACAAAATACACTCTGACCAACAAATTGCCAATTGTTTTATATTTTTTGCCACTGATCAGAATATTCAGCATATTATCATTCCTAAGATTAGGAAATATAACACAGTAGAGTTACTAATATGTCAGAATGCTATTTACACTTTGCAGTGAGCAGAGGCAGACATACAAAACTGTAAAATAATTTGCTGTCATATTGTGATAAATTTGTTCTATATAGTGCTGGATTCTTTTTTAATATTTAGTAACAAAGTACTCCTGTTTTAATAATTTCTAATTTTCAGCCTTGGTTTTCAACTACCCTCAGACAGGACCTCAACTGAGTCATAACAGGAAAATTACTTGTAAACTGTAAGTTTGTCTCAAAATAGTCATTATCAAAACAGCATGCAAATTGTTAATTCAGTAAGTATGCTTGGTTTGTGCCTTCTTTACACAATAAACTTGTGATTACCCGTAAAAGTTGTTGGCTGATGACAATATTATTGCTTTCCATCTGCAGTAAGTTTGTATACATGACCTTGATGCATTCATGAATTAATCAAACTGTTGTTTCTGTCTTATTAAATTGATATGGCATGTGCATGTCATAACCCAAAGAAACTAAAATGGTGTGAAGAGTCACATGCCACTGATATTTAGATTACAGAAACACATTTTCAGTACCAAGGTTACACACCCAGATTATCCATCTTTGAATGTTAAAACTATATTGTCTTTAACTTAATAATCTTAATACCCTGATTTTAAGGTAAAAAGGTTACATGCATTTGATACTGCATATTAAATAATTAATCCAATCCATAAGTAAACATCACATCTGTCAGTAAAAATATGCAAGACCTTCAATGCAATGGCACTTAGCATCTTGTCACTGAAAGGATGAAATATGCTAGGGTCAAATAGCTATCTTCTCATCAAAGCAAAAAAACGAAATAGAACAATAGCACATTCATTAACAACTCCTGACATTGATAGACAAGTAACTTTTCTCTGCATATTCTGCTACATTTTCCCAGTCACAAGTGATGAGAATAGAGAAGTATATCAACAGAGGGGTATTATCATGATAATGTAACATCATAAAGTTTTGACACCTTTAAAATTTGATGTTTTTTAAAAAAGCCAGAAATTGACTGGACCTCCCTTTGTTACCCTCATTACGGGAAACTTTAAATCCTTCTTCTATGTATGACCACTAAATGGTGGAGGCTGCTAAAATCACAGGACCTCCCACTATTAATATTCAGATCAATTCATTGTGGTAAAATGTTACAAATACATACCTGCAATGTTTCTCAGGCATAAGAATCTTCATCAGATGCCACCAAGCTCTATACACACATGAGGAAAGAGAAAATTATTACCATTCCTCCCAGATCATCAAGAATATACATATTTATTTTTAAAGACAAACATGAGAACTATTCCTCTGCATAAATGTGTAAATATTAAATAACATTGTCTTGACAAATCTCAAATGAAAATTTTTTGTTAAAAAAATGAGAGAATGTAACAAAGTTTGACTTCTAAAATCGTGAAAGTTTGCAAGCTAGGACATTCCAATTGGCTCCAATCTAAACAAACTATTTGCATAACACTGCATGATTTTCTTCTAACCCACATCAAGCTATTTCTAAAGGTCAATTCTGATTATTTTGACCAAGAAAACAATGTGGTGACATTTCCAAAATGCTGTGTTTTTTCAAATGGTTATCATCTACTTACATAATGCCACACCTCCCTTTATGATAATGAATACCTTAATGATGAATTTGATTAACTGATAATAAAAATAACCACAATAATGCCAGTAATAAATATATCTTATTCACCAGCTGGGAGGTTCATGTTGGGAAAAACTGTGCCTGGGGTCTTAAATACCATCTGAGGCCATAGGCCGAAGGCAGCACTTAAGACAGGGCACAGTCTTTCCCAATATGGACTGACCTAGGCTGGTGAATAAGGTTTTTATTTTTTTCTAGGGCTGTAATTTTGGCAAGACTCTCTATGAATGAAAAAATTTTGGAACCAATCAGATGACAAGATTTGAAGAATACCGCCGGCTCACACATGAAGAAAAAAAAAATTAATTCAGTAAAAAAACCAATAGAATGCAAATCTCACACCATGGTGGAGTGAAAATGTAAGATTCATCAAGTCAGACCATTGAGTAATTAAAAGACTATGAAATCCACCAATCCTTGAGAAAAAAAAATACAAATAAAAATACAAATACAAACCTCATTGAGAGTGAAAGCATTCCCAGACTGTGGCTTTCGTGGACTATCAGTAAATGGATCCTCGCCTAAAACTCCTTTGTCTGCAAAAGGGTCACTTATATCGCTGAAAGGATCATTTGCAGGAAATGCTGCAAAAGAGTCATTTTCAAAAGGATCTCCACTGTCAAATACACCTTCCCCTTTAGCAGGGGTAAACTGTGCAAACATATCTTGATTTTCCAATTCTGATGGAAAAATTTCAGAGGGTACTTTTGTTGAACCAAAAGGATCAACTTTAATACTTTCCCCACTAGACTTTTGAGGAAAGTCAAAGTTTGTAAAAAAGTCTTCACTGAAAGGATCAGAAAGGTCTTTGCCTTTCTCTGCAGAGGAAACTTCCACTGAATTAGGCCATGATGTGGCCCAATCAGAGGTTCCATCTTGAGTTATCACTTTGTTATCATTAAACTTCTGACCAAATACATCTCCACCAAATGGATCTGGAAATGCCTCTGTTACATTTGAAGACTTGTTCTGTGATTTCTCATTCAAATCTACTCTAGGTGGCAGTGCAGGAGGGGTTTTCTTTGCACTGCTCCTCTTCCCTTGATGTGGAGAGTCTGATGCTGGTGGCCCTGTGGATGTCTGGGGACTGAAAGGGGAAATTCTGGGTGACAAAGTTGAGTTGAAGCTTGCTGGTCTGGCTGGGAGAGGAGGGGCTGATAATGCAGGGCGTGGTGGAAGAGGAGGAGGGACAGTTGGAGAGATGGAACGTTGGGAGATTGAAAAACTTGATTCCTGGATATGGAGCTCTGAATTTCCATCTTTTTCTTTCTTGACCTCTTCCTCTTTGGTGTCTGAGGGTGGAGATTCTTCATTTGCTAAGTTTAAAGCACTGTCCATCTGATTCATTACCTTAGTTGTGTCCTTGTTTTCACTAGCCCCCAATTCATTTGAAGCATTTTCTGCACCAAATAAAACATTTTCACTAAGTTTACTGATTTCAGGCTCTGAGCTTTCATCACTTTCTTCAATATCTGCCTTCTTCTGGTTGTCTGGACCTTGAAAAGAAATCTTCAGCTTTTCAAATAGATCTCCAGGTTGATCACCAGATCCCAGAGTATCTGAGACAAGTGTGTCACTTTCAGATTTTGATGCAGGCGCAGGAAGTGCTTCATCAGGAGGAACATCAGCCTGTAACTCTGACTGTACATTAGACACTGAGCCACCTAATTCAAGATCATTAGAGATAGCATGCTGTGATGCTGGCTGATCACTTTGCTGTGACACATCAATTGGACCAGTACTAGACTCCACAGTTGATGAAACACTAAAAGGATCACCAAATGATGATTGGTCAAACTGCTCATTGCTACTATCTGCAGCCATTCCACCAAAGGCATTATCCCATGAGAAAGGTTCCTCTGCTTGGTTGGAAGATTCTTTTTCAGCTGCCACAGCTTCACCAAAGGTATCATCCCAAAAAACTCCAGTTGAAGTTACAGGGTCAGCTTTTGGCAAAGTTTCAACATCCTCAGAAGTAAAACTTTCCATCCAAGAGAACTGTCCTTGTGTTGTAGTAGTGCTCTGAGTTGTTTCTGGTTGGGAAGTTGTGTTTGTATCTTCAAATGCATTGTCCCAAGAGAAACTTACAGCTGCCTTTTCAACAGTTTTATCTGACCTCTCAGAGTCAACTGTTTCCTCATCACCATTGTCTTCTTGACTTTGATCTTGGACACTGGCAGAGTTGTGCTGTTGTTGAGCACTTCCAAAGGCAGTGTCCTTATCTTGAAGACCACTTGAGGCAGCAAAGGGGTCATAACAGGAGGGGTTCTCTTTGTTATTTTTCAGCTCAGCTTTGTCAAATGATACTTCGAATGTTGCAAATGATTCAGTGAACAAATTATCACCAGTAGGCTGGGCTATTTCATTCAATCTTGTGGACCCATCTGATGGCGCAAAAGGGTCTGAAATGCCTTCTAAACCACTTGATGTCTCCAAAGCTGCTGGCATCTCTATTTGGTCCTCTCTCTTAGCATCAGTAAGAGGGGGGAAAAGAGCTACTTTGTTTTCAAGGCTTCCACTTTCTGGTGCCTCGTCTCCTTCCTGTCCATCATTGTTACCAAAGGAGGGAGTCCACACATTTGTTTCATCAAAGTTAGTAGCAAATTCAGCTTGAGATCCTTCATTAGGACCCATCTGATTCACCAGAGAACCACTCCTTGAGTGTCCACTCTTAGTGTGTTGAGAATGTGTCTCTGATGATCCAGAGGACACTGAACCACTTCTCACTACTGATATGTCAGCTGATGCCACAGATACTGTGTCTGCTGCTCCTGATTCACCTGCTGCATGATCAAACACAGAGGAGCTGAAGAATGCCAAGTCAGCACTGGTGCCATCATGGGCTGGAAATGGTGACTCCATGGATACCTGTGAAACTTGATCAGGATCCTGCAAAGGCAAAATATTTCATTAGAAAACATCATTAAGGAAGCAAGCAGGATGGTTCAGTGGTGCATGCACTCTTATTTGATTGTTGTAGACAGGGCTAAATTATACACCTAGCAACACAAGTGGGCCAAGTTTGCTATTGGTGAACTTAGCCGACAGTTTTTCTCAAAGTTCACCCTTTTTCCCTGAAAAAAGACTAAGAATCCAAATTCCAATTGAATCTCACATCAGTGGTCAAAGAGCCAGTATATGGATGTTCTACTACTAACCTTTCAATGCTCTGCAAACCAAAACAATTGCTATTTCCATTCTCCCCATTCCTAATGGCTATTTTGACTTTAAGCCTTTGTAAAAGTTGCAGTGCCTGTAAAGCATTGTGATAAATACCTTATTCATGAATACTGGACTGAGAAGAGAAGAGGAACTTGGAAAACCTGTTGAGGGTGCTGCCTGTAAAGAATAATGTGAAACCGGTCAAATTACACAATTACAGACTGCTGTAAAAGTACTGCAAGTGTTGTCATGACACATTTCTACCAATAATTAAATGATCAATATCAACTAAGTAAGTCATTTTGCACAAAAGATACACATTGCCAACAGCAAAACCTCTCCATAAAACTAAGATCTTTTTTTCTCTTCTACAATCAATATGCCAGTCCTAGATACTATCAAAGTCTATGCAAAAATTTAGTAGTCAACTATTCAAGAACCAAATTATAGTAAATTCTAGTCAGAGAGATTCAAACAGTTCCAAGGTACTAAATGTCACATTAGTCAAGAGGAAATTGACCAGATTATCTCTTAAGCCATTAGATGAGCCACTCACGAATTGTGAGTGCAAAGGCTAAATATCATCAAACCAACCTCAGTTCCCTCTCTGTCACTTTCAGAAGGAGGTTCTGAAAGTTTTGGTTGAACAGGTGGAGTCCTTGGAACCTAATGATACATGAACAACAACTCAGCCAGTTATCTTATCAAATCCTGCATTCTAATAAGCTAAGTAAAAAACAATGATTTTGACCATGTAGATCAGGGACCAAGTTGTCCTGTATGCCATATTTACTACAAAAATAAAAAAAACTGTTCTGAAATATTTGGTAGTTTCTAAGTTAGGGAACATGGTGAGTGACTAGACCTTGTATACAATCTGCAGATTCCATATTGTGCAGCTCTGGTTAATATTTAAATCCATCCCATGGGAAGTCAACAAATGCAAATTCAAATGAGGAAGTGTTGCAAAAACAATATTATGGAACAAGACTAATTCATGTTACTGTGTACAGCTAAGATTTCTTGCCTCTGATTGGCTTTTTTCTTAGAAACACCCATTCCACACATCTTCCCTTTGTTTTCAGTTTCACTAATAATTTTCTGAGTCTTCTAAGCGTTCAGATTATGCACCAATAGCTTTTCTGAAAATTATCCTCCCCTGGCTAAGAATGACTTACTTTATAATGTGAATCAGTTTTATTCACTGGTATGTTCACTGGCTCATATTCATGATCAACTTGTGCACTGGATGTAGCTTGTTTATTGTTACCATTTTTGTAAGGCACCTGGATAAAAGCATTTGCACATACATGTGTAACTCTTACCATACTACAGACTGACAATCACAAGGCACTGATCAAGTTACACAACTGTAAGCTGCATTCGTTATTGACTTTCAATCTACCCTAAGTGATATTGTAGTCAGTTTTTCCCATCTTAAACTATTTCAAAAAATTGAAACTGTTCCTGACTTTCAGTAATTATTGAGAGATAATCACCCCTAGAATAAACAAAAATAACAGCTCTTGCTGATAAGACTGGCATTTTCTTTTTTTAAGTCATTTTTTGGTAAATACCAGATCCAGTTTGTTCTATACTGACAATAATCAACATAAGACTTAATTAAAGAAAACAATTCCACGTTGGCTGTGAAGTGAGTAGCAAGTACTTATCACCTCCAAGCAGCCAAAGAGACAAAAATGCATGTTGATCAACAATTTCATTTCCGACCATCTCTTGGTATATTGACAGAAATGAACTTTTTTTTAAATCTGTGTGGATTATACCAAAACAACTCTTTACCTCAGTGTCGCTAAAAGTCTTGAATATTTACCTTGCCACTTCACGCTTTAGTAAATATCCACCATTATTCACCTTCACTTCAGTGAATAATTGTTAGCTATCTAACACCAAAGACCTTTTTGACCAAATTAATATCAATTTTAAATGACACCATAAACAATTCAAAACTAGTGAGTAAAGTTATTCCATGCACCTCATAAATTCCTTCTTGTGAGCTTGGACCTGAAGGAAGCAATAATAAAAATCAAAATTGTAATTATCATAACTAAATTACCATTATCATTTTATGAGCTACACATATATAATATTAACTGTCTTACTCACAATGAGTCTTGATTTTAAATAGAAACAATTACCCCTACTTATTACACTAATCAATATAGAAAGTAAAAGACAAAAATACAAATAATTTTACCATTTGAAACCTGAGAAGCATTGTTTGGAACCTTTTTTGTTAATCCAGCCTCTTGTCGAAGTCTAAATACAACTTGAAACAATTCATACAAAGTACCAGTGACACTCCCTGCCTGAGAAGAATGAATTATGAAACATAAGGAAAGTGATTGCAAATCATGACAAAGTTTCCATGAGGTGAAGTGAATTTTTGGAGATGTAAGACTTCAGTAAATACTTGTGAGCAACAATGAACATACAGTTTATGCAGAATTACCTGATCACACTTGTCATCTTTCACAAAAAGACTTTTATCATATTGGATAAAATATTTGAAAATTGGGGGATATCACTTGACAAATATCACCAGTTGTGATACTTTTTCTCTCACACGATTGGTCTAAATGCATTAGACAATCACATATGCCCCAGCTAAAACTCTGAAATATTGGGGAATATTCCTCAAGCAATATTCTCCAATTTCAAACCTTACTTCTTATACAAGAAGAATCTTTATATATAAACTGCGGTGTTATACTAGATACAGTGCTATACTTGATACCTAACTTCTTCTCTGAGCTCACTTGTGAGTCATGAAGTTGAACACTGCAGAAATTCCATATCTACAAGTACCTATTAATTATTCTCTGATTGTTTTAAAGTTAATTCAAGATTAACATAGTATACTTACAGGCTTTTCAGACTTAATAGCATAAAGTTTATGTCCAGTAGTACAGGGCTGACTACACACATATCCAAATACTTTCTTGTCTTCTGGGTCATGAGTGATAAATGATATCTTATTGATTGGATGTTCATGCTGCACTTTCTGCAAAAACATACCAAAATGATTTCAATTCTACAGACTAACATCATGTTTGTTACTCAGACAGAGTGAACATCCATTAACTTATCCCATGCCCTTGATGTTATTGTCTTGTTATCATCTTGTAGTTGACCTTAATGAATATTTATGCTTCAGACACCATATAATTTTTACCCCATCATTACCATAAATACTTAAAATTCCCAGATTTTAGATGGTAACATAACCATCTGAAAATTGTCCTCAAATATTGTTAAAAATTAACTTTAGAGACTGCCAATTTTAACTAGGTGACAGCCTGACGAGACTCATGACAGTGTATTTGTCCCTGTAGCTAGACATAGACTTACCTGAGTCTTCTCATCCACTATCCTGATTCCTTTCAAAGAGGTATAAAATATTATTTTCTGCTTGTGCTCCCTGCTTTCTTTATTCAGCTTTAAGGCTTGTGCCTGGATTAGAAAATTTAAGTACAAAATAATGTTATCAAATGTTATGCAAACAAGCAACAAAAAAACCAACCATTACCATGAGAAAGGTTTATAATAAATGTACTTGAAATACACAAAGAGAGGACCAACATTTTGGTGGCAATTTTATCACCACAGTCTATACTAGAAAAAAGCTTTCCAGGATTTCCACAATACAAAAAAATATGTCCCACAAGACTTACGACTGGGTGTTAAATGGGGTGCAAAAAATTGATGTGATAGCTACAATACTTTTTTTAAACTTCATAGTATTTTAAACTTCTGTATCTGTTCTCTTTTTAGTTTACACACTAAAGTGACAATACAGGTACTGGTACATTCGAACCCTTGTTATGGTAACCCTTTTCTTGGAACCATCTCTTGGAAAAGGGTCCCTCAAAATTTAAGAAGGGGAGCCATTGGGCCTTCTTTAGCCAATTCCTCAAATAAACCCTGATCAAGACAAAAACTTTAGGAAATACATAATAATGAACTATAAATTTTCGCTCCAAAGAAACCTTATAAAATTTGTCCAAACAGCCAAAAAAAAAACAAACAAAAAAAGAGTGAGAAAGGTTTATAAAACAAAATTGTGAAAAGTTACAAAGAAAGGACAAACATTTGATAGTATTTTTCTAAAGATGGAAACTGTGAGAAATAGACTACTTGCATTAAAATAACATAAAAGTTACAGTTACATCTAACCAAAAAAGAAACTATTTTCCAGATAATAAGAATGCACTGGCATAGTGATCACCATCTGAGTTTGGAGAACTTAATACCTTCTTAACAGAGTCTCTTAAACCAAACCTAACTAATCACCAATCAAAAAAACCTCTGATAAAATAGAACAAAGTAGCTTGTTAGAACTCAAACTGAGTGAAAAAAATAAATTATTGGGATAACCATGAATAAAAACTATGCATTGCCATGGGAGTTAAACCTGTTTTGGTGCCAAACTGCTTCACCCAACTTGGCTAGTTAGAACTCAAACTGAGTGAAAAAAATAAATTATTGGGATAACCATGACTAAAAACTATGCATTGCCATGGCAGTTAAACCTGTTTTGGTGCCAAACTGCTTCACCCTACTTGGCTGTTAACTTCCCACTAACAATTGTTCTGGTAAGTTGAAATTACAACTCAGATGGCAAATCACTAAAAAATAGCAGAAGTGTTTGGCCACAGTGGATGAACAAATGTATTTTTTCTTAGTTCTTCTCTAGAGTTGTAATCCAACAGCTACATCAGTCAATCAATGAACTCAAATTAATCCACCACTCACAGACTTGATTATAGTCACCACGGCACCACTTTCATTCAAAGCTGGGGATTTCCCCAAATGGAAGAATTTGGTACATTAGACAAAACCTAAAGCTTTCTATTACACTTTTGTCAAAGATTGTAAATGGTTAAGTGTTCAAAGATTGGAATGGGAAGCCCATGTAAAAAAAAAACAGTTGTTTTCTCAGAAATTGTTGTAATTAAAAGTAAATTATACTAGGACTTCTTGTTGTCCAATTCACTCAGTAACCATATTTGAGATAATTAACAAATCAGAATCCAGTTTTGCTGTCATCCAGTTCTGTTAGTCACTTGTATGATTACAGACTGAATTTGATTCACCTATTACTATTGGCCCTGTTACCAATTCTTATTATTAACTAACAACTTGCAAGAGAAACAAGATTGTGATGAAAAGATTTTGTCTTTTCTTAATGACAGAAACTGTGAATATGCAAAAACACAAGTGAATAATGTTCACTTCAGATAGATGCTAAACACTAAGTAACTAAATGAAATTAAGAAACAGTTAACTGAAAACTGAGCCTGCATAAGACCAATCAAAAACAAGATTTCCATGACTGATTACAAACATGGGCATGTGTAGCATACAAGGGCTATTTTTTTAGCTGGGCAGGTTGAGATGGGACACTTTGTGTTACTTTCAAATGGGCAAAAAATATTGCATCACTTCACCTTAAGAGAAAGGAAAAAAAAAATTATCAACACTTATCAAATTAGCCCAAAATTTATGGTGCATGTCATTCTTTGTGCACAGCCACCTGATTCCATTATATCATTTGCAAGAAAGCTGTGATATGATTGGCGTGAGATACATACCCTAATACAGCAATCTGTTTGGGCAAGATACATACCCTTATGCAGCAATCTGATTGGTGTGAGCAACATACCACTATACCCACTAACATAGAGGTTTTTTTTTTTGTAAAAAAATAACTAAAAAATTGAAGATACTTTAGGTAAAGTTGTATGCATCACAATTAAAATGAAACACTAGCAACTACCAACCTTTAAGTTCTTGATGGCCTCTGCACACATTGCATCTCCTCTCGCATTGTTTACATCTGTTGTGCCTACAAGCTACAAGAAATAAAGACAACAGCTATGAAACAATTGTACATATTGAAATGTACATCACCTTTTAACTGTTTACAAATTTGTATCATTGTTCTATCGCAGATCTGTTGAACGTTACTATACGTAAAATAATATAACACTGAAATTATAGTATGCTTCTAACCAACATCGAACTGACGCGTTGGCGATTCACAGTTTTAACTATTTGGTTTAAATCGTGAAGGAGAAGACATTGAGGAACTTACCTTGCATTTGAATTTTACTCCTTCTCCTCGGAATCGATGGTCGTTCAGCTGAGGTTCTTTACCTAGTTATTAAGAAAAAAGAAAGAGAGATAGATGGTATCGAATCGAAAAAGATATTTCAATCTTTCGCTAACGTTTTTCATAGACGTGGATCACGCAATTTGAGCGGGAGGGCGGTAAGACTGACTGGAATGTCATACATGGTTGAAAACAATAAATTTACATTTCATCCTGGTGAAGTTTAGATGTCTCTCAACAGCACTATTAAACAACAATTTACTTACCAATTGGCTCCAGGTTCATTATCTGATAACGAATTTCATAACAGACATAAAAAATGTCTTACCTTTTGTAGAATTGGCCTTTGGAGCAGCTTTCTTGCTCTTGCCTTTGGGAAGTTTCTCTCCGGAAGACATGATCGCAAAACCTGGAGTTGTAATAACCACAACTCAACAGAAACTAACCAATATCTCGTAACATATGGCAACCATAAACCTCATGAGGACACGGCGGTGAAGAAATCAAAGGGAAAACTACTCATTAACTACATTCCTCCTCAATTCGCGGCCATTTCCCCACTATTGCAGGCCAGTCGAATTGGCCTGTGGGGAGAGGTGCCAAGAGCTGAAAGGACGAATCAATAAGGAATAAAAGTTTGAGAATTGATTTGAAATATCGATAATGCAGAACCATACATAAGGTATATAACTTTGATTCAGAGGGAAGCAAAAATCAAAGGACTAAAAGATAACTAAATTAGTAGATCAATATTTTTTAAACTCCCTTCTCCACACCCCCACAAAAGAATTTTACGCCAACGGTAAATTTATGACGTGCAAGCGGTATTCCCCAAAAATCCAACATGGCGACTGGCGGGAAGGTTGATATCTCTCAACTTCGTAACCTTGTTCGACAATATATAGACATGCATTTGTACAAAACGGCTTTATTTTGGGCAGATAAAGCTGTATCCCTGTCTAATGGAGACATCCAAGATGTTTACTGGCTTGCCCAAACTTTATTTCTTACTGCTCAATTCCATCGAGCTTCGCACGTTTTAAGGAGCCGAGGAGGTGTTCTTCAAACGAGCCTCGCTTGCCGCTATCTGGCTGCCAAGTGCCATGCAGAATGTAAACAGTGGAAAGAAGCTCTGGAAGTCCTGGATATGGAGCAAAAAGAGTCGGCAGACAAGGATCTAGCGGAGATTTGCTTTGTCGGTGGAACGAAAAAGCTCGAAAGTGCAGTTTGTTTGTTAAAAGGAGTCGTGTATGAAGCTATGGATAACCGAGCTTTAGCCACAGATTGTTTCAAAGATGCGCTCAAAAATGACGTGCATTGTTTTGAAGCGTTTGATCTGCTTGTTTCTCATCACATGCTGACCGATAAGGAGGAACGAGAGTTGCTGTCTTGCCTGCCTTTCTCAGAGCAATGCATGCCTGAAGAGGTTGATTTGTTAAAGTTCTTGTACGAAGGCAAGGTGAAGAGGTACTGCAAACCTATTGACCCAAAGCTACCTCCTGGTTTGGAAACCCTGTACGACAACCTGGATGTAGTTGCTGGAATGGCTGAGCGGCACTTTTACAACTGCAGTTACTATCAGTCATACAAGATGACATCTGCTGTCCTGACGTCTGATCCTTATCATGAGGCTTGCTTGCCCATTCATATCACCTGCCTGGTAGAACTGAAGAAAACGAATGAGCTATTCTACCTTGGACATAAGCTTGTTGATAACTATCCTCAAAAGGCTGTCGCTTGGTATGCAGTTGGCTGTTATTACTATGTCATTGAAAAGTATGAGCAGGCTAGGAGGTACTTCAGCAAAGCTACCAGTATAGAACGAGTTTATGGACCAGCATGGCTTGCATTTGGGCATGCTTTTGCAGCAGAAGGAGAGCATGATCAAGCAATGGCAGCTTACTTTGCAGCTTCTAAGCTAATGCCAAGATGCCATCTGCCTCTTCTCTATATTGGCCTGGAGTATGGAAAAACCAATAATGCAAAACTGGCTGAGAGATTTTTTGAACAGGCTTTAATTCTTTCACCAGATGATCCTTTTGTGAAGCAAGAGATGGGCGTGATTGCCTTTCAAAATGGAGATTATCTTTCTGCAGAAAAGAACTTCAAGGCAGCTCTCCAGAAAGCACAGATCACTAGCGGGGAAGTTCTCTCAGAAACTTGGGAGACACTGCTCAGTAACCTTGGCCATGCCTGCCGCAAGCTAGGGAGATACCAAGAAGCATTACGATACCACAAGCAAGCACTTGTTCTTGTTCCAAACAAAGCTTCCACTTTCTCTGCACTTGGCTTTGTCAATAGCCTCTTAGGAAATCACCATGAAGCAATAGGCTATTTCCATAAGGCACTTGGTATTCAACGAGAGGATACTTTTAGTGTTCACATGCTAGGTGAAACTCTTGAACAGCTAACAATTGAGGTCAACACAAAAGTGAAAGAAGACAATGATATTAGCATGGAAATGGATAACAGATCTGATGAGGAAAGTGACTGAGCAATATGGGGAAGAAGATTGTTTATCAAACAATACAACAATGAACTACTCAACCACTGTATTCACTTATTTGCTTAACAGATCAAACACATATATTAAAGTTCACATGGCAACCAGGTGGACAATCAGACATAGTTTGATGCTACTCTGGTTTGCAGATTTAATGAATGTAACCGAAGAAGTTACAATTCATAGACCCAACGTTTCGACACTCCTGTCTAGTGCCTTTATCAGGTGTGATCTAAACGCTGCAACAAGAGGTCCTTTTATATGATCACTAATTAGCGGCCTTTTTTTCTGACGAGGTGTAAATAGGCGTCAGGAAGCAAACCATCATCGTCACGATTTAAAGGAGCATGGGCAGAGTTAATATGCCAAGCCTCCAAACAAAGGCGCTGGTGGTAACACCAATTAGTGGTGATGATTTTAGAATTATCCCACCCAATTGTATGGTTAGTTAGGCATGTGTGCCCAATAAAGCTGAATTTTCCTTTTTGCAAAGGAATACCGCTTTTTGGTGCTCTTTTAACCGTGTACCGTGGTCTGTCTGATGTATTCATTGTCACAGTCATTGCAAGGAATAGAATAAATGGCGTTGGTTCGTTGTTCTTTCATGACAGGATCCTTGGGTTTGGCGAAAATATGCCCCAAAGTCTGAAAAGGTTTTTGAGCAACTTTAAAGTTTTTTGTATAGCCATTTGCCTTTAGGACATTGGAAACATATTTCCTCTCCTCAACCTTCAATTGGGTGGGATACTTCTACAATTATCACCACTAATTGGTGTTACCACCAGCGCCTTTGTTTGGAGGCTTGGCTCATGCTCCTTTTACATCAGGATGATGACAGTTTGCTTCCTGACGCCTATTTACACCTCGTCAGAAAAAAGGCCACTAATTAGTGATCATATAAAAGGACCTCTTGTTGCAGCGTCTAGATCACCCCTGATGAAGGCACTAGACAGGAGTGTCAAAACGTTGGGTCTATGAATTGTAAATTCTTCAGTTACATTCATTAAATCTGCAAACCAGAGTAGCATCAAACTATGTCAGATCAGACACATGTTAAGAATGATATTTGAAACAGTTTGCTAACAAAGAGAAACAACACCACCTTGGAAAGATGATTGTGCACTAAGGAGGGTAAATCACCAGATAGTAATATTGTGAATGTGACAAAAATTTACCATGCTGTGGTTGGCTGGCATGTTTTACATGACATGTGATGCAACATGCTATACTGTCAGTCCTCTCTAATATGAACACTGAAGGGAAAGAGCAAAGTGTCTGTCCCAGCGAGGTCACCACAAATTAATGGCATCTACTTTACAATTTCACTGGAAGTTTTAACATGTTTAGTACAGTGCTCTCAATAAGACCTGGCACCTGCCAGAGCTCCAGCGAGTATTCTCTTGTGAATCACTAGGTAAACTTTGGAAGCTTAAGTAAACTTATGAAGTGAGACCTAAAACACCTCGAGATCCCCTAGAGTTCTTTCAGTTGACTTTTAATTTGCATTATAAACAAGTTTTGATTAAAATGATTGATATTGTCATATAATGTATTCCAGTGTACATTTCATAAATTTCCAAGAATATACTGACTCAAATTTGAACAGTGACCATATTTCCTTTCAGAGCACTTAAGTGTGAAATTCATGGAGCAGGTTTACAAGTCAGCTAAAGGTAGATTTTGACTGGAAATAATACAATCAGTTAAACAATTGTTATGAAGGGGACAAATATGTGATGATCATCTACAGAAGTTTAACACCGAAAACTCTGTTTGAAGCCATTTTATTCTGATTGGAAGTAATTAGATAACAAGAGGGAAATTGTTGTTCATGTTATCCTCCGGTGGGTGCTTTACCGAGGTGACCACCTTCTTCAAATCTTATTGAAAGCACTGCTAGTAAGAAAAAACAGGTACACACTGGGATCTTAATGTGCAAACATACAGTATTGAGACACAGAAGAATGAAACCAACTTCAGAATAATGTTGCACCTAAAAGAGTGGTAGTATACTTCAGTTTGTGAAATAATTGTTTTTCAAAAGTTTTCAATGGCAGTAAATAGTAGCGAAATTAAAAAAATTGCAAATTTTAGCCACATAAACCTTCAAAAGTCTTAACATTTTTCGGAAATACTCAAATACTCCACCTGTCTAAAAAAAGTTTATGATGCGAGGTTTTGCCAAATGAACTCTCTGGCAATTATGCCTTTGATTTGTCAGTGATTAGACACTGCTTTTGCTAAGTATATCCTTTGGCAAGGCCTAGCTTCAGTAAAAAAAACATCAATGTTTGTGTAACTGTAAATAGGAGATTGTATCTCATACATCAACTCCTGTCACCTGACCACTTAAGCATATGCTGTTTAAGGCAAAGATTTATTGTCCCTTATCCATTTTAGAGAGTCCACTTAGCAGAAGTTTTTTTTTAAGAAAACAATTTTGTTTGTTAGGCTTTGGTTTCAACAAGAGAAATTTTCTGTAGTATTAAAGTGTACTGAAGGAGTGGCTCACCTGTCATTTTTAGCCTTTGTTAAGAGATCAGTGGATGGTTTTTTTCTAGAGTATTATGGGGAGGACATTACTTAACATGTGAATGTGCAAGATTATGAGACAAGAAAGGGTTTTTTCTTGCTCATAGCATAAGCTATGGAAACCAATCTTGTGTTTTTTTAATTAGAAGGCATAGTTATTTTCTAGAGGATTATAGGGAGAACATTACTAAAGATCATGTGATTGTGCAGATTATGAGACAGGGAAAGGTTGTCTTGTTCTCAGAGTAAGCTACAGTTGCTGTGAAAAACTGATCTTGTGTTCCTTAATTAGAAGGCAGTTGTTTTTAAAAAAGAAAGCTCATTAATTATGCAAACTTCTGATTATAGAAACACTGAGGTATACTGAAATTTATACTGTTCACAGTTTGTTTGATTAGGTTTGTTAGCAAAACATCAAAACAGGTAAGCAGCGAAGTGGATTATCTAGATTTGCATTTTTTCTCCCTTTTCATTAACTAAGGACCCACCCCTTGACCTGCAAATAACTACCTACAAATTCATGTTGCTCACATGCAAGAACAAACTGTCTTTTACAGCAAAGAATATTCAGCTCATGAGTAGATGTCTTTCCCTATCAGTGGAAAATGGCAGATCACTTCTATAAGCTATTCGATTTGCAAATCTTAAAATACCTTATAATGAAGGTAAACTCCATAAAATATTGAACAAGACCATTGCAAAATATTCTGATTTGTTAGTAACACACCCATCCGTTGTTTGCCTCAGTCTTCCTCCATGGTAAATCATCAGTCTGCCATTAAGAATTCACTTTATTTTGCTTAACCATGTCCAAAAATTGTTGATTTGTTGATGACATCTGAGTGGAGGATAACATTTATGGGAGCACTCCCAAAAAACAGAAGTCAATTATCAGGATTGAGCTTTGTCTTAAACAATAACCTCACTGAATACAAGGTAATCCAAGTTAGCAATTACTAATAGAGGTGCTGTACACAGTTTATGAAATAAAACAAAAGGGTCTATCAAGGAAAAAAGTTGAGATTAAAGAAATGAAGATACTTTTCAATACCTCAAAAATAATAGAGGGCCTTTGTATATTTCACTGTCTTATTTTAACTCAGATTTCCATTAAATTTTTGCAATCATAATAAACACAACTATTACCTTTCAGAACATTCAGTGGATACTATTTTGCTATGATTCTCTCAGCTGACCTTAAACCCTAATATGCTGTACAATAAGTTCATGGAGAGAAAATTTCTGTCCTTTCAAGAGCTTCAAAGAAGAAAATGATTGTTGAAAGATATGTGGAGTTGATATATCAAACTTAAATGTCTCCCAGTTGGTTTTCATTTAGGGTGGGGTGGGTGGTACTCAACCAAAAACACCTAAGGATGTGGCCCCCTTAGATCCAAATCCTTATCCTTCACAGGCCACTTTTAATAAAAAAGATAGCCCTTTGATATAAAAAAAGAAGAAGAAACCCTCCAAACAGTGGTAAAAATTGAGTTACAGTAAGTTACATCCCTTTTATTCACATGACTGATGACTGGCTAATCCTCATTAACCAAACAGGTCAAGAGAATAAAAAAATTGGAGGGGGGGTGGGGGATGGGGGATGGGGTGGTACTCAACCAAAGACACTTAACCCTTTCACTCCCAAGATCTAATTCTCCTTACTATCTGCCATACAATTCTTGTGATGTTAGTTCAGAGAATTTGATATTGGATCAACTTATCATCCCATGATTGACATTCTTCTCTATTCTCATCACTTGCCTGCTTGATATTGTATTGATATTGTAAGGAGAAATTCTGTCTTGGTCACTTGTGGGGGTTAAAGGGTTAAGGATGTGGTCTTTTAGATCCAAATCCTTATCCTTCATCGGCCACTTTAAACCATAAAGATAGCCCTTTGATTTAAAAAAAAAAGAAAATGGAGTTACAGTAAGTTACATCCCTTTTGTTCGCAAGACTGATAACTGGCTAATCCTCATTAACCAAACAGGTCAAGAGAATAACAAAAATTTTCTGGGATATCATTTGGATCTGACCCCCAAATAGTCAGGACTAGCCCAAATAGAAATTTATTGACACTGATTAGTTTGCTGAAGGCAGTTAAGGCTAAGCATCCCTGGGCAAGCATATTTAGAAACCACCCTCCCCTCCCCCTCAAATTCCACCCGTGGAAGGAGGGTTTTCCTGGACTACATACAAGAATATCAGCATGGGTCCTTTGCGCTATCTACGTGCTCATTTCAACGGTTCATTTTATATTTCTAACAATTCTTCGGCAGTGAGCAGTTTTCATTTCTTGCATTGCGTTTTCCAACTCTGAAGTAAGGTGAATCAAGTTCACTGGATCAGTTTGAAATATGTCTGCGGACTTCTTCTCTCCCTGTTTTGTATGCAACCTCATAAAGATCACAGGGTTTGTCTGATGCTGCAGTGACCTGCTGGCAAGCTCTACATCGAATCTCCATTCCAGGTCGTGGTAATGTGGGGTTCGCAAGCTCATCTCTCCCAAGATGTTCCTAATTTCTTTGCGATTTTCCAAATACATCTTCAACAATGCACCGATCATTTCTTCGGAGAAACCAAGTGTCATGATGGAATCTTGAAAATCAATTTCGCCGACCATCAAGCGAGAACTCTCTGTGAAGACATGCTGTAAACCACTAATTCCATTTTTCACGGTGTCCACTTCAACAGCGAGCTTTTGAGCGGCAGCTTGGAAGATTTTGGGATTCGAAGAGCCTTTGAGAATAGAATCCAGGGATATTCGGGCAAACTCAAGGACCACATCGAGTTCCAAAGATGTTAAGAACTTTAAATGTTCTTTTTGCTGCTCAGAAAGAATAAGAAGCATAATAATCCTGATAAGCGAGACAAGCAATACAGAATCTGTATGGAGGAAAGGAGTGTAGACTGAAAGCAGGTTGAGGATTCCTGGAAACTAATCAACTTGGTAGCCAAGCTTTACATTCATTATGGCGGACGATGTCTAAAATTGCACTTGCTTTTCCGACGAAATGGCCTCGGTCAATACGTTATCAGAAGTGTTAGAAAACTTATCAATCGAAGCGAAAGAACTATATCTCAGTTCAGAGGTGTCAAGGCTTGGAAAACCTCCGACTCCCCTGGAATTTGTGAGGGACTGGGTGAGCCCTAATGTTCCAGTTATCATCAAAAACGCGTTCAATCATTGGCCAGCGCTTAAAAAATGGAATTGTGATTATTTGAGACAGAAAATTGGACACAAGACCGTAACTGTTGCGGTCACACCCAATGGATATGCTGATGCGGTAGTGGGAGATAGGTTTGTCTTACCAGAAGAACGGGAGATGGAATTCTCCAAGTTTGTAGATATTCTTGAAGGAAAATCTAAAGAAAGAGGGATATTTTATGTTCAGAAACAAAATTCCAACTTAACGAGCGATTTTAAAGAATTATGCGAAGAAGCAGCATGTGATGTACCTTGGGCAACCCAAGCATTTGGCAAAAATCCTGATGCAGTCAACTTTTGGATGGGAGACAAAAGGGCAGTCACCTCGATGCACAAAGATCACTATGAAAACTTGTATTGCGTGATTTCTGGTACTAAAGTTTTCACATTGTTACCACCAAGTGATCTGCCTTTGGTTCCTTATGAATTATATTCACCAGCCAGATATAAAGCTAACAATGATGGAGTATTTGAAATTGTTGATGAAGTTGATGAGAACTTAACAAAAACAGCACCAAAACAAAAAGTGCCCTGGATTGCTGTTGATCCACTGAATCCAGATCTGAATAAATATCCGAACTATGCTAAAGCTAACCCTGTCAATTGTGTAGTGAATGCAGGGGAGATGCTATATCTACCTTCCTTGTGGTTTCATCATGTTCAACAATCTCATGGGTGCATTGCAATCAATTTTTGGTATGATATGGACTATGATATCAAGTACAACTACTACAAATTTGTTGAGGCTGTGGCTGGCCTTGCCAACAATCATTCGTAAATTTTTTTTTCTGCTGGGAAGCAACGGCTCACTTTTGACAACTCATACAAATTCAGAGGCCCTTCATTGGAAATTATCCTATCATGATAGGTGAATATTTTTGTTGATTCTGCTCCAGCACAAGTCTGTCATCAACATCAGTGGGCTGAAAAACAGATAGAGTTTGACTTCTTCTAGGTATTCTTTGAAACTTGGAAAATCTTGTTGAAATCAAAGTCAGTGTTTTTTTACTTGTCTTAGATGCAGACTTGTCGAATGATCAAGTTGTGACAGAACTGTTTCTCACTGTAAGATAACCTCTCACAAATTGGTTGTTTGATTCAGGTCAACTCTTGCCATGCCATTAGTCCCACAGCTAAGCATATCATGTATAGCTACAGTGCATGATTTCTACAGGTAATCATGTCAAGTTTGCACACTTTTTATTGCTTGCTCATTTGTATATTTTTACAAGTTTAGAAGTAAATTATCAGTTCCACTTACTGTTGTGACCATTTTTTTTCATTCAGTGTATAATAAAACAATTATTACATTCAGTTTTTGTGATATCCAGATTAAACAAGATCTTGTTAAGGGTTACCAGCCAAAGACTTTGACTTGGGCTGTTGACCCCCACCTTGACCATTCTGGTTATCACAAAAGCGTCATCCAATAATTGTTTATCATTACCAAAGCTTATTCTGTGTGTAGTTCCCTCTGATCAAGGATGTGTTTCCAATGTAAACATAAGTTGTGAGTGATTGAAGAGCTACCTTCCTTATAAGATGCCTTTCCTGAGAACAGTTTAAGTGAGCCAGTGGCATTAGCTCACACCTGGAACTTACCAAGGTTAATTCAAGAGCACTAATTTACATTATTCCCTTTAAAATATTCAGTTGAGATTCTTTGATTTAACTTGACATAATTAATCTTTAACCATGAAATAGTAATGGGAAAAAAATGAAGTAAAATGATGAGGTAACGATGCTTGTTTTATCACTGTGTGAAGTTATTTCACATGTTCTCTACTTAATTGCACAGGAAACACTTGAACCTCGCATCAGAACTACCACCTCCACCACATACAATTTAACCCTTGAACTCCTAAGATCTGACTGTTAATCCTCCCCTCTAGCTGCTATACATTTATTTGTCCAAGTCTGGTTTTTGATCAAGATGACAACATTACCTGATGAGACCGAGTATTCTCATTACCTTTTTGCTGGATAATGTATGAATACTATGAGAAGAAGTTACATGTTGATCAACTATGATAGTTAGGGCATTAATTTAGTTTCTTCTTCCAATACAAATTAACAATTAGTCTATTGTTCAACCTGTTTCCCCTATTTTAAATGATACCATTTTGAGAAATAAAATTACTCCATATGGTTAATTCCATTCATTATACAATCCAGATGGTTTTCATGTCATTACACAAATTCTCAGTTCCCTTTTTAATCTGGGCTTTCAATGCAGGGAAGCAAAAATGCCACAACACAATGAGGGAGGAAGCAAACTGTGACACAGTTGTTTCTCATCATTTTTTTTTTAATAAACAAGAAATTAAATTAGTTCTGGTAACTACAGCAAGAGTAACCACAGGAGATAGGCCTTTCCATGCTAGAAAAAGATTATAACAAATTTAACCCAGCAAAGAGCAAGAGAAGATTACCAGATAACAATTCAGTATTTCCACATTTTCCTCTAAAAAGAAATGATAAATGTATACCTAGATGATGAAGAGGCCTATTTTTTTTTTCTGCAGGCTTCTTCACATGAAGCAATTTGATACACCACCTAAATCTCAGTCACACACCATTTAATTAGGTGTGCTTTGTGGAGATCTTTTCAGTCAATAAAAATGCCTAGATGCATCAGATTCAATTAAAGTTCATCCTTGGCTTTTGTTTCTTCTTCTTCATCTTCTGTTGCACTCTCTTCACTTTCTGTTTCTTCCTTACCCTCCTCTGTTTCATCTTCTTTTACCTCCTCAGATTCTTTGCCTTCTTCTTCCTGCAGAAATGAAGAAAGCAAACAATTAAAGTAACCAATTTTTTATCAACATACTATGGACTTTTTTTTTTAGTGTACGTTATGAGCATTTGAAGCTAGGTATTTTTCCCCTAAAGACACATTTGGGCTTGAAAAGACAAGTCACTGTAGCATATTGAAATGAAATTAAAGTTTAATAATAATGAAAAAAGGTATAATTTTTAACTGTTTTAAATTTTTCCACTCCATCTCATCTTGATTATAAGACGCACCTCTTCCTCTTCCTCATCCTCTTCATCTTCTTCCTCTGCTTTCTTCTTGTCCTCCTCTTCTTTCCTCTTCTTTTCTTCTTCCTCTCTTTCTTTACGTTCCTTTTCATCCTGCTCATCCTTCATTTTCTTTTCACCTTCCTTGGTTTTCTCAAAAGTTTCCTTTGCAAATTGTTCTGCATACTCCACAGAATCTGTTACAAGGATATTGTCAAATATGGTTCCAGATTTAACCTGGAATAAGAAAAGGATTAAAAAAAAAAAGCTCTGTTAGACCCCACTCTTTGACAAGTCACAAGTAGTGAACAGAAAACAGTTATGGCTTACCTGCCACAGATCAAATCCAATGGCACCAATGTCATCATACTTGTAAAGTTTGTCATCAGGTTGGTATTCAGGGTTGTCAATTTCTGGGTGGATCCACTCTCCCTTGTAGTTAGGATTGTCAATCTGTTTGGGTTTCCATTCTCCCTAGAGGGGAAAAAAGGTAGAATAATTAAAACTGTTGAAATTAAAATGAGTACATATGATGATCAGGTCAGTTGCAAAACATCCCTTCAATTTTTGCTAACAGGGTTGTCCACCAACCTTGTAGTCTGGGTTGTCGATCATTGGAGGTTCCCATTCACCATCAATCTCATCATCCCAGTCATCAGGCTTCTTGGCATCAGGGTCAGGGATGTGCTGAGGCTTGTCCCAATCCTGAAGCAGAGAATTCTCACATTAAATTACACTGAGAACAAATGTGCTCAAAAAATAATTCGCTCTTCTTCCCAAAGTAAAAACCAAACTTCCTTCAACATGCAAATAACCTTAAGATTCTATGAATTCTTTTCTATATACCCTTGCAAGTCAGCTACAAAGTGGTAAAAAGATTTTACAAGTTCACAGGGTTACCAGATTAGACACTGAACTCACCTCAGTTAAACCTAACACACAACACTATTAAATTTACCTCAGGTTTCTTATCCTCTGGGTCATCAATCTTCTTTTTATCATCCCAGTCCTCTGGTTTCTTGGCCTCAGGATCTTTTATCTTCTTTGGTGGCAGGAAATCCCAGTCAGCTTCAAGCTCGCCACTTTCAACCTTCTCTCCATCAATACGAACCTCATAGGTGTTATCAGACTTCACAATCAGTGTGTAGAGATGGGTGAACTCATCGTCCTGAGAGAAAAATCTGCTGGTTAGGCAAGTATAACTGTTGACTTGGAAGAGAGGTTTTTCGTGAATTTAACCCATTGACATCCGATGCGCCCTAATGCGCCCAGAAATAAAACCCCTCTGAAATTCCAATGCGCCCTCATGCGCCCTGTCAGAAATGGCTTGTTTTGATTGGCTGTAGCTTAGAAACAAAACTCCCCTGGGTATTGAAAAGCAGTGAAACATGACATGCAAAAAATAAGCTTTCGTTTGAAACCAAACTCACTATTCCACGTTAACCGTGCGATTTTTGACAAATTTTTCAAAAATATGTCGTGGTCTAAGACATGGCTTCTGGAAGAATTGATGAAAGTTAATTTTCATCCGATGAAGAGCAAGAAGTCTTCGCTGGCTTTATCATCGAAGAAATTGAAAAAAGCGACAAGCTCGTCAAGCACAGCATGAACAAAACTTGCTTCGCAATGTGGATGACGAGATGGAAGACTTTTTCGACCTATGGTCGCAAGAAAGGGGAAGCGATTCCGATGTTGAGCTATACGCTAGTGAGGAGGAAGAAGGAAGCGACGAAAGTAGTGATGAAGAATCTGCCGCAGAAGAAAGCCGACCAAATGCTCTTCAATGGTCTAGCTAATTGCGACAAATTAATGTTGAGGAATTCTCCATTTGTCGTGGCCCGACCAGAGATCTCGGAGAAAATGCAACTGCCAAAGATTTCTTCAATGTATTTATCGACGATGCTTACATTGACGAAATCGTCCGATACAACGTTGCGTACGCTCGTTCGAAAGGGGATCGATCGTTCACATCTACTCAAGTGGAAATTTCAGCGTATCTCGGGCTAAACATTCTCATTGGAATCCATGAACTTCCTCAGCTGGCAATGTACTGGGATTCTGACAAGTTTGTTGGAGTTGATTGCTTAAAAAAAACGATCCCAGAGCACCGCTTCATGACTTTGGGGAAATATTTACATCTTGCTGACCCGACTGCAGAAGACCAAAACAATCTCCTCTACAAAGTTTGCCCCCTTGTAACTCGCTTGGAGCAAAAGTTTGCCTAAGCGAAGAACATATATGCTTTGTTCAAAGTGAAACTTTTCATTTAGGCGTAAAAATTGGTTTGTTCTTGCTGATGACTCGCAAAAAGTAATTTTATAGCTGCGCCTTGTGACGTGTCGCGATGTCACTATGGCGGGCAAATTCAAAATTGACCCGCGTTAGAAAGTTTAGGATTCCTTTTGTTGAGGAGAAATTTGCGATCTGTCTTTTGGTGTTGTATTTGACGGAAAGCTTTTTACATGATTATGATGGAATAAGAGTGCAAAAGAGAGTCATCATACTGATAAATACTTTCAAAGCTGAAGGCAACCTTGCTAATGACTCGCTGTACATCATGAAGTTGAATCCGTTCTCTAGCTTTAGAATTTTTTTTGAGAGAGCCTGATGCTCAAGTTGAAAATAAAATTTGACAGGGGGAAAGTTTATTATTTAATATGCAACTTTGTGCAGTTTCCCTTCAGTAGAGTGAAATGAAGACATTAAAATCTTAAATTATTTTGGCAGTGGTCTGTGTGTTCACTGTAGCAGCCATTTTCTCTGGAATTTCAGGGGGTGGTCTGAGCTCTAAGGTGTGGGGCTCAATGGGTTAATTAGCTTGGAAGCAAGTATTTTGAGATTCAATGCATTTGGTGGACAAATATCAAAGAAACTGAGATGAACCCACAACCCTTGACTAAACCTTTGCACTTGCAACTTCATTCACACATGTAACATCCTTTATATCATGCAACTTGCAATTGGTTTGAACAGATATCTCACTTTTCATTTATCTTTCTCCCAGTTTCCCCACCACAAAATGTATTATATGCTTTTTTTTTTTTTTTGTATTTAGTTAACCTTTTCACCATCCTTATACATGTTAAAAGTTTCAATTCATTGAACTGACACTTGAATACTATTAAGTTCCTATCTTTTTCACTTCTTCTCTATCCTAGCCTTAAAATGCTTTTTTTGTGTTTCGAGAATTTGGTGCCATATTAGAACAATAAGTCCAAGAGATAAATACTACCCCTCGATTATTTCAGAGTGGAAGGCCAACTAAAATTCTCACAAATGTGAGTTTGGTTGATATTTTTTTTATTTACCTTGCATCTGATGTCTTTCTTAGTCAGCAAGTTTTTCCCTTTGTAGTTAAAAATCACGTGTACTTTTTTGGTGCCAGGTCCACAGATATCAGGTCCTACAATCAGGCAAATCGATGAATACGTAAATTACACTTTAAATCAGTATGAAAGGATTAAACCTCCAAGGAAACTGTCTCTATGCTACGACTTTCTCGAGAAAAAATCCTTGCCAACAACTTACCGAACATAATGTGGTATGGAGTATCGCCATGAATGTTCTTCTGGTCCACTTTGCTGTCATAAACCTAAAGAGCAATGACGAAATGCGAAAAATCATTATAACGTATATGTACCCCCGATAACATACTGATCCCAGCACATTCAAGAACATGTTGCTGTTGGTTTCACCGGGTCCAGCTATAAATGGGCAGACAAAATAATAAATGCTCTCTACAAAAACAATAAACTTCATTCTCCATAGGGAAATTAAAATTTACTTTAAATATGTACCTTTACGTAACCCCCACCACAGTCGATGTTCTGTTCATGTTTCACTTGAAACTGGATCACAAAGGTCTTGTCTTCGTTTGAAAAACTTTCCTCAAACTTGGCCGAAATACCGTAAAATTTAGCATCTTGGCTGGTTTGAATACCTGTAAAAAAAATCAGATTTGTGTAATATGGTGCCTTGTTTACAAGTTATAAGATTGCTATTTTACGTAATTTAAAAGAATTTCTTTAAATCAGCTTTGCAGTTGAACTATCCAAAAGAAGTCATCTTTGAGTCACGAACATGCACTACGACTGCAAGTGAGGGATGTGCAGATTTGTCATATACCTTTGTCTAAATCTGCATCACCGTAGAATTTTCCAGCAGTCCAAGTAAATTTTCCAGCGTCACTTCCTTTGAAAGTGGATTCCACCCATCTGTCCTGATAACTTTGGTCTGATGGAAACAAAATTTCAGAATCGTTCAGGAATATTGTGTAGGAGCTACCTCCTGCAAAAGAAACGTAAACAACGGGAACCCACCTTCAAATTTCTCTACAAAATAGATTTTTGTCTCCTCTGCTAATACGCATGAGAATAGGGCTAGTACGAGTAAACAACCAAATGCCATGATTTTTTTAAAACCAGACTATAGAAAGTACAACTGAATCGATGACTTCAACTAAATTTCTAACTATGTCAAACGACCATGTGAACAAAACCGTTTTGGCCGGCCTTCTGCGTGGTGAGCTGTGATTGGTTAATTTTCACCATGTGGTACAAATTGTCCAACCAGAAAGCACCACACGTCTCGGCCTCCGTGACTAGATTTAGCTTCCGTGGAAGCGTCACAAGACGCGAAAGTGCTTGGGGGACCGGGCAAATTGAAAGAGACAATAAGTAAAGATTATTTGACAAGGAAAAAATGTTAAAATCTTCATTGTAACTTTCGCGTAAATACTTGTGCGTTACGCACAATGAGGTTATGAGAAATTCAATGAAATGTTGTTGAAAGAGTATTTTGAGATAAAACTTTATCACCCTGAACACAGGGGGACTTTTGGCACATTTGCCTTATTTGTGTTTTGTATACGTGGAGGTTGAGGCCATTTTGAATATTTTATACAAGAACAAAGACTCTAGACAACACTTTGACAAGTATCTTGATCACGGTGATCACTAATTGCGCGCGAGACATAATGTTTTCGAACCCAGGCTTCTCTGCGCCTCCCGAATGTGAATGTAAAAAGCGTTTCTCTGAACTTTGGTGCAAACGTTCTTGAGGAACACACCCAATCAAAGATTGACTAATCTCTTCACGGGATCGTCTTGAGGTGGTATTCATACATTACAGCGAAGACGAGTTAATATAAAACGCGTCTTTTAAATTATTACGAGCAGCCATTGACAAACGGCTCACGTGTAACGGTAGGTGGGCCGAGGTTGTGTCTGGACGTGAGAGGCCATTCAGAGAAGCGCTGACTGGCACCCGTTAAAAACAAAGGAAACACCATAATACATTCTACATGACAAAACTATCACTTCTCATCACCAAGAAAGCTTTTATCGATGATCTTCGATGCAGCGCAAAGTACACCTCAATAACAAGACTGTCGTCAACACTTAAGGGTAAGTCAACTGCGATTCCCTGACACACTTTTGCTGGAACGCGTCTTTTGCCATTTACGTTTGGCTTGGTGCTCGATTATTTTTTCGTTTAGCTACAGTTTCCGCACTCAATAAAAAACTGAGTTTAAATCTATCAGAAGTTGAAGGAGACTGCGGAAGATCGAGATTAAATAAGTTCGCTCTAAATGAAATTAAAACCAGGATTTAGAAGTGGACATTCCACGAGGTGGCTCTCCTTCTCCACTGTTTCCAGGTCGAGTGGGAATTTAGAGTGTTGGTTTTTGTGGAGGGAGGAACTGGAGTACCCTGAGAAAAACCCGACGAAAATAACAGAACCACGTACTAGTGAAAACAATAATTTATTCTTACTCCCAGAATTGACCCTTGTTTTTTACTTGATCTAACAAGTACCACACAGTCAGGATCTTCCATTACAAAAGATAGCGATAAAAGCCTGACGAAGTAGAGTAATAACTGTTCAAGACGATGCAAAATATCAAAAATTTTCAAAGCAGACGAAATTGATCAAAATTAAACTACCAGAAACATTGACATCTTCCTAACTAACGCAAGCCTTGAATATCTATATCAACCTAGACTACAATTTGGGTCAATTTTTCTTCCCCACCCCTGGTTAAGTCTGACAAACAAAAGTCGACAACAAGGGAAACTTATAAAAGTAAAAATTAAAGAGACGAAGAGTATGCTTGATAATCAAGTATTGCCATTTCACAATTTGGGGCAAAGAATAATGGACTTGTTCAGAAAGAAGGCAAATAAAAAAACGACAAATAGAACATTTAACTTTAAGTACCCTTTGTTCATGTCTAAAAATTTTAAGCCAAATGTAGTTATAAACAAGAAAATACCTATCAAAAATTTTTTTCTTACATAATTATAAATGCCCTGTTCGACGCAGAGCGTGAGGATCAATAATTTAAAATGACACACTGCTATTTACGATCCTGAAAAAAAATAATTTTACGAATTACCTTTCGGAACTAAATTCGATAGGAATGCAGCACGCAAACGTTAAAATTAGAAAAGTGTCTTTTGAACCTAAGCTATTGATACTTTCGCACTGTTTACCCTTTAACCCTTTAACACCCGAGATCTCATGAGTAATTCTCCCTACTGTCTAACATAAAATATTTATGATTTCAATTTAGAGAATTTAGTATTGGATCAACTTGTATTCCCCTAATTGAGTTTTCTTCTTTATTCTCCTCATTTGTTTGCTTGATTCTGTGTTGATATTGTAAGGAGAAATTCTGTCTTGGTCACTCAAGTTAAAGGGTTAAAACAAAAACGAGGACGATACAATTTCCGAGAGAAAAACATGTTGTCGGCTATACCAAGATTGCAATACAAATTGACGCTACAAGGTGGTGAACTAAAACTATTTCTTGTCAAAATAATTTTTTTTAAAAAAATTACAGTTGTAATCCCTGTGTTTGAGGTAAATAGAGTAACACTGAAGTTTATAGGCAAGAAAAAGGACACAACTAACTAAGAACAATAACTACGATATACCTTTGGAAGATATAACTACGATATACCTTTCCCTGTGAAGTTTGCCTTTATCAAATCCTTAGCAAAGTCTGATATAAGCAAAAAGTTTTTTTTGAGAAATCTAAGAGTTATTTAGCAGCGCGCCCTTGAGGGGAAATTTAAGGTTTGTATCTAATCGAGGGTTATAAATCAAAAAGTTTCTTTTGAGAGATCTAGGAGTTATTTAGAGGTGCGCTCTTGAGAGGAAATTTAAGGGTTGTATCCAATCCAGGGTTATGAATCTGAAGAGTGTTCACATGGTAATATTCCACCAAGTCCTTTAAAGTTGGGTAATTGGTGTAATTTGCAAAACCATATCCCCCTGAGCCTCTGTTTACTGCTATGTGTTTGACTTCACCTCCGTGCCTGAAACAAAGAACATTGATAACATCAACATTTACTTATATGAGCCATGAAGTCTTACATGGGAAGCAGAGTCAAATATTTGTTTCATTAATTCGATCAAGAATTCTCCGTAAAAGTAATCTCTCCCAATAAGATCATTCATTAATTCAAACAATCTACAACCGACGGCAAACTTTGACGGCTTGGGATTCCAAATTGACGGCTTGGGATTCAAGACTTCCCTTAGTTTTCTTAGTCAGTTCTGTGAGTCAGACTCCAAATAACCGGAACTTTTGCATGTTTTCGTTTTCGAAGGGAGATATGATTCTGGAGTTTTTCTTTTTACTGGTTTACAGTACGCTTTAGGAAAATAGTCTCAGCAAAGAACGCTCTCTTTCTGAGCAAGTATGCATCACTTCGCAATAGGAACGTCTCCTTGTTTCTGATGCATGAAAAGAATTGCGTAGAATGCCGCATGGAGAATGGAAATGCCTCTTCAAATCGAGGACGAGGAGCAAACCACCGAAAGAAAGATTAGAACCATGTTTGTCGACTAAAACAAACGTCAAATGCAAATATTCCGTACCTTTACCGCATTTAAACACACGGCAAAAGAAAACAAAGTGCAAGCCTTTCATTGCCTTTTGGGTACTTGCGTTAAGTTGACTTACTTAAGACCCACAGCATACTCTCCTCGCCTTCGCGCACTTTCCCTTACGAGGAAAGTACCTTCTTCTTTGTCTATTAAAAGTGATTCTGCTTCTTCCCTGAAGAGCAAAACGAAAATCAAATATATTCCTAAGTAATTTAGTGGTATTTTAAACGATTGGAAGCACTCGTAAATAAAACTTTATTAACATATTTCATATCCATCCCGGTACAAAGGCTCGAAACGCAATAAAATAATGTTTGCTATAGACTGTAAGAGGTTAAGATGCGATCATCTCCTAAGGCGAAAATCAATTCCATAATAACATACTACGCTTAAAAATCGTTCAAAAGCTGTCCATACACTGTGAGTGCGAAACGTGATCTACGAGCTAAGTGCAAGGCGCGTATCAAAAACAAACCCTCTTAAAACTCACGATAGAGAACTCAGCTGACCTTCATGGGAATTTTACATTATTGTTCATATACCAGTCTCAGCGTGTACAGAGAAACACCTGCTTACAAATAACTACTACTAAGTACCTTGAAATTTCAACCATAAGGCGTACCGGTATTGTCTGCCAAATTTACTGGTAAAAGTAAAACAACTATCGACTGAAACACATTAGCGACACAAGAAGTCCCATGGGCAGCTTTTAAATCAGTGAACTCTTCATACCTGGTTAGAGTTCCATGTAACCATTGTTCTTCAGAAATGTCTACTTGAGGCCTAAAAACCAAAACAATAACGATTTATAATCAATTATTGTTTCTCTCAGTCCAAGGTTATGAGGGAAAAGTCACATTTTATTACCTAATTCGTTCCCAGTTTTTGGAAACTCAAGCAGATTATTCTTTCCAAAATGATTTCCCATTCGAACTCAGTGCGAACTCAATGCCACTGACATAAATGATTAAATAGGTTTACCGGTCACAAGCCAAGTTTGAGAAAAATGGAAAATATTCATACAGAAAACATCATCTAAAGCCGTGCTGTCAGGTAACTCAAGCTGAGTATTATTCTCACATTCCTCCAAACCATACAATCTACGCAACTGACAACGAGATATGATTGTACTCAGAATACTGACTAATATACTGGTTTGTCAGCAGTTGAAACCTAATTAATAAAACCTAGCTTTCACACGTCAAGAAAATCCCCGATGATCGGCATTTTCACTATTTTCCAGTCCCAGATTTTTCCGACAAATGAAAATTCGAAATCGTTGAGATTCGGCGAAAAATCGGGAACGTTTATATCATTTCCGATGCGTCCTAGAATTCGGCGTTATCCACGATATATGAAAACTTCAATTTTCATTGAATTTTTTTGATAGCTCGCCACCAGTCCCCTAGTTGCTTAGCTACAGAACCCCGAGCCACTAATAAAATTGCATGCAGAAGAATCTAAGACAGACGTCTGTCGATATATCGGCAAAATCTACGACGTCCGAGAAACAATGAAATCGTCGATCGTCTGGAATTTCCCCAACAAATGAAAACCAGGCTTACTCTGATCCTCCTATAGCTGCAGGTAAAAACTGACCGTTGCTATGACACCCGACCCTAATTTAGTGCATTAAGTATCAAACAAAAAAACGTCAATCATAACTAACATGTCGTAAATGTCTTCTTCAGGGTTGCCATTTGCCAGTCCACTGTTTAGAGAATAAAAATCGTGTCAGGCAAAATGCTGCCATCTTAACTATGCACGTTTAAGCAGGAACATACAGAAAACCGCCCAAAACGTGACACAACAGAGGAGAGGAGGGAAAGGAGGGAGAAAGGGAAGAAGGGAGGAAGAGAAGGAGGGAGGAAGAGAAGGAGGGAGGAAGAGAAGGAGGGAGGAAGGGAAGGAGGGAGAAAGGGAAGAAGGGAGGAAGAGAAGAAGGGAGGAAGAGAAGGAGGGAGGAAGAGAAGGAGGGAGGAAGGGAAGGAGGGAGAAAGGGAAGAAGGGAGGAAGAGAAGAAGGGAGGAAGAGAAGGAGGGAGGAACGGGAGGGAGGAAGGGAAGGAGGGAGGGATGGAAGGAGGGAGGAAGAGAAGGAGGGAGAAAGGGAAGGAGGGAGTAAAGGAAGGAGGGAGGAAAGGAAGGAGAGAGGAAGAGAAGGAGGGAGAAAGGGAAGGAGGGAGTAAAGGAAGGAGGGAGGAAAGGAAGGAGAGAGGAAGAGAAGGAGGGAGGAAGGGAAGGGTGGAGGAGGGGAAGGAGAGGGGAAAAATAAAAAATGAAAAATAAACTGAAATTTTGATCAAACAAACTTAAGTACTTACCTCCTCTCACTTCCTCTATGAGGAGAAAATAGAAATAATATGAAGTTAAGTAACACAAACAACTGGATAATCTTAGTTTGTTTTATGTTCAGTTAGTCTCTCCTGGTGTTTCTTCTTGTTACTATTGTCTTAAAATATTACTATGAAGTGCTAGCAAATAGCAGAGTGATTTGTGTATATATATATAGATGAGTCTCTTCAGGAAGTGAGAGCAGAAGAGCAATAACAAAAATGAATCTGATTGAACAAAAGCTTTACTCACTCTTCGCCAATCGCTAGTTTCAACCTCTCCACATCCATTTTCCATTCAGTTGTGAGGACACTACAAATGAAATATCTTTGAGTCACGCTACCGCTTAACGATAGGAAGTCTAAAAAGAACTTAAAAAAAAAAGAGGAAAGGGATGATGTTCAACTTACAAGTAGTATTGTTGCTTGCTTCTCTGAAGCTTGATGATGTCTGGCTTGATGCCGTTCATGCGCTTGTTCAGAACGCGTGTTTTTTCGGTAATGTTTGTAAGTTCCTTTTCGAGTGTGATCACAATTCCCCTTGCTTCAAGCTTCTTATGCTTTAATAAATCAAAGTTCTGGCGAAGTCTGAAAAGAAAAGTAACTGTGAATCGCAATCGACCAAGAAGTCGAAGCTTGAGCCAAGTCGAAAGTAGCTTCGGTGTAAGGGCATGTCATCACAGTTTTTAACCTCCGTTACTTAAACTACATACACACACTGTTTACTCACATTGCCCTATTTTGTGGCGGAGCTTCCTTATGGTAAGACTCGTGAAGTACCATTTGATCCTCGATCATCTTCATGATTTCACGTTGCGCATCAAGTTCTTCATGATAGTCGGTAATTTTCTGTAAATAAGATGAGCCAACGAATAAGTTAAGAGAAATACCCCTGACTGTAGGCGATGTTCTTCCATATTATCAAATTAAACTATTTCCTAAATGATTTGACAAACTTCCGAATTTATGGCCGCATCCTTCGACTGGTTACGTGGTCAATACACTCTGAATACCACCACCCACACATGGATGTCATCGAATTTTAAACCCTCCATGCATTATCAACAAAGATTTTGGTTTGCGGAAAGTTTGTACCATCCACATAATCGTTTTCCCAAGTCCAAAGTTTTCTTTGGCGATTCAAACCATGTTGTGCTACCAGTCGTAATATAACTCATGCTCGCGCGCTTTTATCACTCGCAGAGTTCAAAGCGCCTCCTTGATCGATAAGCGAAAATGTTGACTACCATGAAGAAAAAAAAAAGAAAAGAAGGAGCGAGATGGCCCGGTGTTTTTGCGTAGGTTGAGTTGTCAGCCCACTCCTTCGCCTTTGCTCTCCTCAGGGGATTGGGGAAGGAGATGGCTGACACTTCTAGATGAAAATCGGATGGCATCAAGATGGATGCGAGTGGAACATCGATTTGCAAGACTAAATTCGCGCGAAAAAAAAAACAGTAGAGTTGGGATGCATTCTCCCTCAAAGGAAACTATAATTCCTGACCTGTTCTAGCTCAACACATTCATTATGTATCTTTTCGTAGTTGTCTGATTTTTCCATATATTCCTCGTGCGCTCTTCTCAGTTTTTGTATATAAATATTATTATCCTTGAGAGAGCCTTCGTCATCTTCATCCTGAGGAAATGTAACAAATATCACCCCTCTACAGTAAGAAAAAGAATTCACAAACTAGAAGCTTTACTATCTAAGTTAGATCACTAACATAGAGATGTGATTGGATAGCAACTTCTCCTTAAACAGTGTAGCTCGAAGATAGGGGGGACATCGCAGCCTACATGTTGTACCATGCGCTTGTCCAGTACGCGTACGCGTCTGTTAACAGACTAGTCTAAAAACGCGTTTAGACGTATCGTATATGCCGCTGTTATTCATCACCATACTTTGCTTTGTATGCTAGTGTTTTCAATGCACAAAAAAAGGCTGATGATTTTGTCAGAGCGCCGGTTCGTAAGTACGAAATTCGCCAAACAATTTTGAAAACGTCCATAAAAAATTATCGTATGTAAATTGTTTAATGGAAAAGTGGGTTAATTTGGAATCTGTTATTCTTTTCTCAACAGTTAACAAAGAAAAAGTTTGTAGGTGTTGATCACTTGCTGGAAGAGTACAGTGGGCGTTTTGACCGACAGACTCGCTTGCTTCTCCGCAAATGACAAACTTCGATGAAAAGTGACACCAATAGACAATCCAGCAAATGGGCGAAAAGCATAGTCACAGCAAATTTCAAACAGATTAGTATACTAGAAGTCCCTATGAGATCAAGGAGTATGACTGATTTTCACTACACGCGTTTTCTCCATTCGTGCATTTTCATTTGTAGAGAACATCTCTTCAAAAAAGGTAAAGAACATTAAATTAACCACAGTTAACCCTGAGTTACATGTACCTCGTATTTCTGGAGAGGTGTTTCGAGTTTGATATCGAGTTTCGGATTGTAAGAAGCCAATGATCTTGTCTTGTAATAATTGATGAGTTCAACCACAGACGAAAATGTAAGCGGCTCTGAGAAGCCATAAAAGCCATCTTTAAACAGGATACGAATCAGTTTGTTCATTCCTCCTTTCCTAAAATTAGAAAAAAAAAACAAGGCGGTTAACCACTATCCGTAGATTCACTCCTGAGGTGATAAGAGATCTTAACCCTTAACCCTTTAAGCCCCACTAGTGACCTAGACAGAATTTCTCCTCACACTATCCGTACGATATCAAGAGTATTGTAAATGGAGGGAACTATATTCAAATTGAGCAAAATTCAATCGTCAAACCTCTCCCTAAATCAACCATACTGAAATCAATATATAACATAAATTACATGCCCAGAAACTTTTATTAGCCAGCACAGCGATATGAAAATTAATCCTTTTTGAATGAATAGTACAATGGGATTGCAAAATGGTGTCAATAGAAATAATTTACTAATTAAAAACGTACCTGAGCGTCAAGGTATATTCCCCAGGAGCCCGCCGCGAGTCACGGACAATAAATGTTCCATCTTCTTGGTCTTTTAACCTTTCACTGACAGTTTCCCTGAATTCAAAGAAATACAACACAATTACCTTGTAGACCTCACTGAACAAATTGTTAACATCACTGAGGAAAATTGAAAATCTCACCTGTCTGTGTGTCCCCAGTACCAGGGACAGTCCTGAAGTTTTTCTTCTGAGCTGTGAGTAGGAGTTGTCAGCGACGATGGTCTAGGTGGTCTAGGTGGCACTGGAAACAAAAAATTACAAGATTGATGACATAAAGTAATATAATAATTTTTTGTCACTGATGACATAGACATCAAGGAGGATCCAAAACTGTTCATGATAATAATGACACAGCCCTAATAACCTTTAATTTTCCCATGTTTAACACTATCACTATCTCCAAAAAGTGGAAGGCCAGACAAGTGTGATAAAACACTAATAATTACTATAAATACCTTTTATTGACTTGGTACTGTACATAGATGAAAGGAAAGGAAGAGGCACTCTCCCCCTAGGGAGGAGGGGGAGGGGGTGCTAACTTTAAATCCTGATCAGTGGGACAGGTTTTGACTTGACAGGACCACTCATTTGAAGGGAGGGGTTCATTTCATGATTTGAAGTATCACAAAGATTAAATGCCAATAATAATCATTTTCATGTACCTGGTGGTGTATTTTCCTTTGTCCATTCTCCATTGCTAATAAGGAAGTCAATAATGCTTACTGCTGTATCATGGTTTGCAACCATTGCCCTGTGTAACCAACATTTATATCATGAGAGCCATTCATTAAAAATTTATTGGAATTTTATGAAATGTCAAATAAGAATCACTTTAAATCTACAGAGAGAGTATATTTATCATTTGTATGAAATTCCAGCATTTTGAACCAATATACACATTTTGTTCATTTTTTTCAGTTTATCAACATCTACAAGAAACATTGCAGTATTATATTGCGTTGCAAATTTCAGCAATGGACTGCTTTTTTTACTATAAACTCTTAACCCTTAAACTCCCAAGATCTCATTTGTAATTCTCCTTAATGTCTACCATATAGTTCTTCTGATGTTAGTTTGGAGAATTTGGTATTGGATCAACTTATAATCCTCTAATTAAGATTTTTCTTTACTCTCATCACTTGTCTTCTTGATCTTTTATTGATATTGTAGGGAAAAAATTCTCTCTTGATCACTCATGGGAGTTAAAGGATTAAAGTTGTTCACTTTTTGGATAAATTTTTTTCCACCAGCCAAGTACTCAAAAACAAACAAACTGCTTGTCAGGCTTAAATTGTGATCAAGTGGTTGTGTCTTCTCATAAAAACATTTCTTGCCAGACATTTAAAAACCCACAAGGTCAAAAAGATGTCATAACATTTCCGAGTGTTGGCTTTGGCACAATCATAATCAATACAACTTACGTAATATGCTGTGGGTTTGGCCTCAACAAAATAGGAGCAAATAATGATGAAAGCTTTCTTGATGACATGTCATTCCACTCTACACTTTGGCTAACCCTAAAAGGACAGTCAATTAATTCATTTGTGTGACTAATTAAGTCTGCTGTGATAATTATCATTGTTATTATACTTTAGACTTTCTATGAAAAATCTGATTGGTAGAGAGAATTGACATGATAAATGCGATATTTTCAGCAGATATTGTATTTATCATATCAAGCTCTAAGTCCACCTAGTTTCCAAACTCCTGGTTTGTGTAGTGTTATCAAACTTTCACAAACCCAGAGAGGTGTCTTCTTTTGCAGATTGTTTAAAACAATGTATAATGAAATTGTTGAATTCAGTTCTTGCACCATATGACAATACCATGCATCCAACAATTATTGCTTATTACATCTCATACATATCAACTAAAATTAAGTCTATCTACACACAAAATTAGCAGCTTCTCATTGGTCCCCAAACCTGGTAAATAAACCTAATTTTATGTACTTCACAGCCAACGAAAAATGTTTTGGGCAAAAGAAAAATTGCTAACTGAAGTCAAAAGTGTGGAACATTTAGAAGACAGAGTCTCACATTGAATACCAACTACTTCCAAAAGGCCATTTACAGTTGTGCACTTAGTTGCCAAGCCTTTGATTTGGAGTGAGGCTGAAGTTGACCATGTTGTTATAGAGACCAGTATCTAGTTGGCATGATAAAAAGTCATTTACATTCGAAAAACAGCAAGGTTTGCATCATAACAAGGCCACCCCTTGCCTCACTCTTAGTCAAAGGCTTGGCAACTAAGCACACAACTGTAAAATGGACTATTTTATAACTGGATCCCTTCAGATAACAAATGCATTAGAGACCTGATTGGGTTATCTATGGGTTAAAGGGAGTTAACATGAGGTTCAACCAGTAGTTATTTGTATGATCATAGGTAATAAAAGGGTAATGTGGTAGGTTAGTTGTTCATGCCTTCCACGCTGATTTGAGATCTGGTCAGGTCATTGTATTGCATTTTTTGGGCAAGACACTTTAGTCTCATGGCACCTCTCTCCAATCAGGAGAATAACTGGGAACCACCAAAGATACATCTGTGGTGTTTAGGGTAAACTATGATGGACTAGCATGCCATCTAGAGAGGGGTGGGGAAGAGATGATAAATGATAACTTAAAATATTCCTGGTTAGTTTATGCTACAGAAACTGCAAAAAGCATAGGCAGAGTAGGGCAGTTGGCTCTTAAGCAGACTTAGTAAGTTCAGAAGTATTCTTACTTGTAAAGATGTCTCAATAAGTACATGAGAAGAGATTTGTTTTCTGGAGGAAGACTCTCAATTAAGTCCATGAAGAGTTTTCCAAGGGCATCTCGATTCTCATCTTAAAAGAAAAACAGACCAGAGAATTTACCATGCAATTAAAAGTGCAGTGAACTCAACAAAAATTATCTTGCTGATCAAAATAGACAAGTGCAGATCTTGTCAAGGGGGTTGCAAATTGTTTTTTCTTCCATTAACTTTGGATTTAACCTCACACTGACAGAGCAAACTTCAGAAAATTCATGCTTGTAACCCAGGGCAGTAGCTAGCATGAGGCAAGACGAAGCAATTGCCTCGTCTTGATTTTGGCTGATTGACTTTTCTGAAGAAAAATGCCACGGGAAATGCTTAAAAGAGCCTTTGAGCATCTAGATTTCAAATTTTTCTGGGGAGGCATACCCCAGCAGCTCACACCATCAGAATTCAAAACTTGCCTCGTCTTGTTCTGAAGTCTGGCTACGATCCTGAGTAACCTCAATAATTTATTCTCTACTTCCAGGAACAGGTCTTTTAATCATATTTGGGATCTTGCTAAGGTCATAAGTAAAAGCTCTCTAAAATTGTCAGGTTGTAGTCGTATGTTTCAGTTTTCTTAGTACTTCAAAAGTGACTACAAGTACATCCTTGGCAATTACTTACCTCTAAAAATTTTAATAAATGATAGATATTTCTCCTCAGTAAACACACACACTGGAAGCTCATTTAGATACATTTTCAAAACTGTAGCAACACAATGAGGATTCCTCCATTCTTCGTCATCCATGTTCACATCCTTGGCACCTGCGGCATGGTAATTTATGGGTATGAGTTAAGCTTATTACAGTCAATTATTATAATTAATTTGTACCACAATGGCCACAAATTGAATGCCCTCTTTCTTAACATCTCACAGAGCAGCACAAATAAATGTGAAATCAATAAAAACAATTTATCTTGACAAAAACATGCCAAAACAAACTCTAGCCATCCTATAAGATGTTCATGTTGAGCCAGTGACCAAGACATAATTTCTCCTTTCAATAACAACACAATATTAAGTAGGCATGTGATGAGAATAAAGAAAAATATTAATTAGGGAATCATAAGTTAATCTACACCTATAACACCAAATTCTCAGAACTAAAATCATAAGAATTGTATATCAGACTGTAAGGAGAATTACTGAGATCTTGGGAGTGAAAGGGATAAACCATGAACTTTTACACTTTAAGAAAGATTGAAAAAAATTAACATTTTATATGGTCTCACTTTGATTCAAAGCAGTCTTAAGAGCATTCTTTTCACTTCCTGATGGCACAATACTGTAGATTCCCATTTTCCTTATTCTGTCTCCTCTTTCTATGGCCTGAACACATTTCATGACAACAATTGGTGCTGGTCTATCAGTTGGTCGAAACTGTGCACCCAGCTCTGCTCCAAACACAGGAGCTGAAAAAGACAAAACAATTAAAAAATTAGCATCAGGAAACAGAACACAAACAGCAAACTAAAAATGAAATTTACAACGAGTTCAAAAATATGTAATATATTTCTAACTAGTCTGTAACATACAGCAGGGGTGCTTTATTGATTTAACTATTTCAATGTGATATCTACACTCTTCATCTATCAAAAAAGTGTAGGACCTCTTGGCTTAAACAATGGAAGATGACATAAGTAAGCCCAAACATGTCCTTCAAACTGAAAAATGTTTTTTTCCATACTTGAAAATCATACTTTACTAGCTAATTAAGTAAAACTTCAGTCCCTCCTTGTAGATGCTAGAAGTAAAAAATTAGTGTAGATTATATTTCTCATAACTCTCAAAAAGGAACGCACACAATATAAATACAGAATACAGAATTTTGGTATGGAGTCCTTGTTAATCCTTTCACTCCCACAAGTGACCAAGACAGAGTTTCTCCTTACAATATCAATACAATATCAAGCAGGCAAGTGATGAGAATAGAGCAGAATATCAATCATGGGATTATTTGTTGATCCAATACCAAATTCTCTGAACTAACATCATACAAATTGTATAGCAAATAGTAAGGAGAATTACTAACTAGATCGTGGGAGTGAAAGGGTTAAAAGAGCCTCACATGTAAGTTGATAAACAAAAGTATCCATATCTTACCATCAGCATCATTTTCTCTTCGTATTCTAACCCTTCTCCCTGGACATACTACAACACTATCAAACATACACTTCTTGTGACATTGAAAGCCACACTCTGAGCACAAAACTCCTTGTTTGAACAATCCCCACAGACACTTGCCACACTTGTCACACCAATGCAGAGATGTGAAGTTCTGTTCTTTTGGGAGATGATTTCCCTTTGTACCTATCCATGAAATAACATTCTAACAAAATCAGCATCCATCCGATTGATAAATTACTATGACAGCAAATAACTAACATTCAAGCAATAGGACAGTAGGACAAATTATCATTCAACCAGGCAATATTGTTTAGTTACACCTAAGAACTGGCCAACAAAGAAATGTTTAACTTTACCTTCTGTTCAGATTTTTGAACCAAACATTAAAAAGAGTAACTATCACAAGTATTTCCTAACATGTTTCAAGTCAAATCTCATTACTGACATCAAGACATCAAGACCTCACAAAACATTAGAGCTGGGAATTTTGCATTACCCTCAGTGCTCTTAATGTGTTAATTTCATTAATGAGACAAAAAATAAATGGACTGTTGCATCTGATTTACTGAAAGGGTGTTGCAAGTTTCCTCCAGCAATCAGAGAGCAAAGTACAGGAAAACTGAGGCAATCAAAGATTGCCATTCACATTCAACTGAAAGTTGCTCCATCTGAACATGAATGACATACTTAAGATAGGATTAAACTGACCTCTTTGGGCTGACTGAAAACCACTAAATACTTCTGATTTTTTCTGTGAAAAAAAAATTCTTGTTAGTACTGACATGATAGAGTAGTCAAAATAACCATATTACTATATTACTTGATTGTAAAGAGATGATTATTTATCATTTATTTAATAATTAACTTTGTTATGCACCATGATATGCTGTTAAGTAGTATTCAACACCACAAAGATCACTCTCATATTCATTTATAATCCACAGTTCAAATCTATTGCCATTTTGAATTTGTACATTCATCCTTTCAGAAATGATTTCATTCCAAAGAAACCAAATTTAATAGCAGCAAGAAAGTTTGCCCCTCTTTGGCCTGAAAGAGATAAACAAGCATGCAAGAAGCTCAAATCACTTGTGATGTATATGTACTTAGTGCTATAAGTACATTGTAATATACAATTGCTCAGTTAACACTCACAGTCTCTGATTCTCCAGTGAACAATTCTTGGATAGCAAGCAGTATAGATTGCTTATGAAAGTTATCTGAGATATTCATCTGGTTGAGTGATGTGTCTGTCAAGTGCCGCAGTTTAGTTCCTGTTATTTCATTTTCTCTGAAAACCTCAGCATAGAGGAAATGATTGGTTGCAGCAAGCCACACCAAAACATCATTAACATCCCATTCATCTGGGTTCTAAAATAAGATAAAGGTGATTATGCTACAATATTATTACTCTTCCTTTCTTCTTTTCTTCTTTTTGTGTGAAAATCTTTCATAGAAACATTATTAATTCAAACCAGAGAATTGAAAAGAACTCAGTTGAGTCTCATTGCCAATTACATCAGAAATGAAAAAACAGCAGCTTAAGTGGCTTAAAATTAGTTAACTTTGCAATTTTCCAGAACATGTTTCAAAATAGACAAAATATTTAATATAAAAATATTTAAATGTAAAAAAATGTCTTTCTTACAGAAAGTTTTGATTACTTTGCAAAGAAGAATAGATGATTATGCCATATTGAGTTCTATATTGAAATTAACCAGTAATCTGCTTTGAAACTGAGTTGTGTTCATTGACAGAGAATGTAACAGCTTAGTATTTCCCCAACTTGATAGGATTTTTAGGCCATACTGAGTGTGACCAACTAGTTGTAACTGATTTGCAAACTTTTGTTAGAGAAATCATTGCAATATCTAAACATGTAAGATAAAGCTCAGCAAAAAGTAGCATTAAAACTTTTACATAGAATGTACTTACAGCAACAAATCTGATATAATCTTCTTCTGCTTCTTCTGAGTCTTTTTTGAGAATCTTACAAGGAAACTTAGATAATTCCACTGCACATTGGGGATGCCAAGCTAAATCACATACTACAAACAATACAACATTGGAACATTACTAGTAACATTAAGTTTTGAATTGCAATATCAATATTAACATTTCTTAAGCTACTCAATTATATTCCAATACTGCTAAGTACCCATTGAGAGAAGAAGAGGGAGAATAAGAGAGAGATAAACTTAGTATTAGTAAAGAGATAGTATGTTTAAATCAACACTTTTAAGTTAAGTATTTTTAATTGCATTGTAAACAGATGGAATTTGCTTTCATATTCAGTTTGATCAGTATCTAGTATTTCAAATTCTGAGTGTAGCTTCTCAAGGAACTTCTTCAAATATCAACCAAATTGGTCCAATTATAAAAAATTCATAGTTACATAGTTGACCATTTTTCATACTAGGTATTGAAACTTTCTTTTTTTAACAACTGATCAAGTTATTCCTAACAGTATGTTATGCTCTACGCTCAGTTAAGTGGTTGTTCTGCATATTGGTTCTTCAACTCCTTTTCATTTCTCTTTTCTTAATTAGGTTATGGTATTTTACTTAGTCAAGTGCACATAATTGTAACAAACAAATCGTAAGAAATAAATACTCAAATATTTCATTTGGATTTTAATAACTATTACATACTTGCACATCTGTATAATTGACTTCCAGCTCCCCAAATGAAGTCTTCACCTGAAAATTAAAATGCAATAACAAAAATTAATTTGGAAATGGTCAATAGTAAAGAATGAATAAACTAGTTTCCCAAAGCTGGGGCTTGTTGAATTAAATTACAATTTACTTCTGTTTTTTCCTGGTCAATTTAATCAAATAAGGGTTGAAGTACCATGCAAAAAGCTCCTTGTCTTTATATACAAACCCTAAATTTTACATACATGTGTACATTAGAAAACATTTCGAGTTGAATGACAATTACATTTGACGAAATCAAGACCATTGTTGCTAAAAGTACACTTAATGTTGTTGTTTACAAATTAACTATTCACAAACCATATTTGCACTAAGCTATCGTTTAACAAAAGAGATTAACAACCTTGTTCCGAAAAAATCCCCTTGGAATTTATTCCACTGGAAAATTGATATTTTCATTGTGGATTTGACTCTTAACATGTATGCTACTCACATTGACAACACCACACAGGTTTCAAAGCAGACGTCTCAGTCAGTGAATGGTCACCAGTTTGATCTGTAAGGTACAGCAATGGTTTTTCAACTTTTTTTTTTTGGTTACTTATGAAAAAACCATGCTCATGAGAAACAAGAGGCCAGAAAGGCTTAGAAATTTAGATGCAATGCAACAGAGTGGCTCAGAGCTGCATTTCAAACCGGTGATAAGTTGACTTCTAGTGCCTGGTCCTTACAAAGAGTTTCTGGGAACTACCAGCTTCAGGTATTTATATATTTTGGAGCATGCATAGTTTCTGCTCAAAACAAGGAAATCGGCAAATGAATTATGATACATAAACAAACATTTATTGTAAGTTTTATGAAATATTGATGTAAATTATCTACTATCATTTTGTATTAAAAACCGATAAGTTCACCCCTAATTGATGCAACGTCATTATATATAGGGAAAGCCGAAATAACAGTAAAATAAATTAATACATCTCCTCGATATCCGCGAAAAAGATCACTTTGTAAGGAAGCTTTGATTTCCAATGATGCCTAACAGTTATGGTCCAGCTAAGATGCAATTCAGAGCTGAAAAAAAGCACCAATTTCTTACCGAGTGGGGTTACAAACACCACTATGATTTAAGCTACTGTAATGAAAACGAAATAGTCAAACACTGTTGAAATAAATACACAAACAAGTTCCTGACTAACCGTTTGAATCAGTGCGTGTACTGTTATTTCCTCCCGCGTTCCGTCGTGCAGGTCGCGGTGGTCTTGGAGGTGGTGTTGGAGGCTTCTCCTCCTGAGGAAGTTCTTCAACGTCGCCGATATATTCCACATACGTAGCAGGGAACTCACCAACTTCTTTAGTGCGTGTGTTTTCGCCAGTAAGCCAGCCAGTTGGGTCGGACAAAGGCTTTGCGACTACCATAATATCACCCTCTCTGATGGCTATGTCTCGCTCATCGCGAGGCTGATAAGAATAAATTACTCGAAACTGGGCCCAACCTGAATCCATGGTCAGAAGTCTTAAAAATACAGACAACTCTTCGATTTCACCCCATTATTTCAGCAGGAAGGAACTCTAAGACCATACTTCAGATCGCTAACCTTCGTTAGGAAAGCAGTTCACTACTCCGTGACGTCACGGTCGTTGACAGCCTCAGCTCTCGATCAAGTGAGCCAGTGGATAGTTTGAAAAAGTGTACGCGCACGCGCCCAAAGTTGATACTGGAAGTTTCCGCTAACTTTATTTTATTCAGAGGCTCGTGAAGATGTCTTTTGGTCTTTCTACAGAAGACAAAGTAACAAAAGCTACTGAAGAGTATGGTCAACAACTACGCGATCTCTACAAGCATGAGTGTTATGGTTCCAAAAAGAAAGAGTGTAAGTTGGTTGGTTAGGACCAATAGTGGGTTACATAATGTGTAGATTCGATCATCGACTTCTTGGCAAGGTTGAAACTGTCCTCGGGTTAACGAAGATAATTGTGGGACTATGGAACTGCGGGAGATGCAATAAAAATCGCATATAGACAGGTGTTGCACAATCTAGCCAGTTACTGTTGTAAAATTGCGTGAAAAAAAAAAAGATATGTGGATGTAGGAAAGAATAATTGAAGGAAACCAATACTGAAATGAGTTTTACTATGATTGTTACTTAGCAATTTATTACGAGACAGGTAGAGGGAGAGATTTTTTTTTCGCAGTAAGTCTTGCTATCAAGGCAATGGTCCTTTCATGTGACAAATTTAGAAGCCTTGATTGTGCTCTGTTCAGTTATAAAGTGCACAGGAAGCAGCTAGAGCACGGAAGAAGTGTGAGGAGATACACGAGATGAAGTTGAGTGCTCTAGCAGCTTCCTGCGTGCTTTACAGTAGAACCGAGTACAGTCAAGGCTTCTCTACTGGGCTTTTTAAGAAAGAATCTGTAAAATTCCCCTTGCATATATTACTTTCAATTTTCAAAACAAACTTTATTTCCAAAGCAAACAACTGTGTCATCAGCATGCACAATACTCTCTTAAAGTATGTTACAACAAGCCAATCAGAAAATGTTTCAAATAATCTGATTGGTTGAACAAGACTGAAGCTGTCAAAAATGTCAAACCATCAAAGTCCACAATCTGCAGAAGTTCACAAACTGTAATAATTCAGCAAGTTGAAATAAACACATCCTGCAAATTAGTTAGTGTTTTTACAGAATCTGAAAGTAAGTGGAAAGTTGTGGCTTGTAAAAACACGTAAGCTTTTTCACATGATAAATAAACTGCCAAGGGGTGTGTTTTGTGAATAAACAACAGCCAAATTCACAGGAACAGGAAAATTGCTCTGGATGACAGTGCTATAGAACTTGGCTGCTGTGACCAATGTGGCCTTCCACTCAATGATTTGGAAAGAATATCAGAGCGAGCTCTTAGTTGTTCACTTGAAGGGCAGCCAATGTAATTTCTGAGGCTTTCTCAGCTGCGATGAATGCTATGAGGAGCTAGATGCGATGGACCTCAGCATGACTGCAGTCACACTGACACCATCATGATTTGATGAATCTTAACAGTTATGTCAGTTTGGCTATATTTTTCATCATTCCTGCTTTGTTCTGTTTAACATTTGAACAGAAAACTTTTATACTATGTGAGTGTTATCTCTGTTTGATTTTTATTAGCGTACGTAAGCTTGTAATCTAACTGAGTGTGAAACTTTAAAATGCAGACTGTCCATTTTGTCTTTTCTTGAAGGATTTTCATCTCTATTCAAATTACAGTAACATCAATTACAGCACTTAGAATGTTTACAAACCTTTTTTTGTTCATCTATTCACTTTGTGGCAAAATTTTATTTTCAATTAATGAAAGAAAGCTAGAGAGAAGTCCAGGAAATGGTTGGACATAAGTAGTACAAATTGGCAGATGGTGTGACAGCTTTAGGTCAGCTCCATATTTTGTACTCTGATAGCACACACTCTTTCAACTAATGGTAGCATGCATTTATACAAACCTAACTATAATTATTGCTCTCTCAAATTCTATAGATACCTATTTTGTATTAAAGGTTTTTTTATGACCTACAGAAGTCCAGTGCCCCCCACACCCTCACCTTCCCCCCCTCAAAAAGAAAAAGGAATCACCATAGGTTCCTTCGTTTTTTTTTCTTTCTTCAACAACTGTCAATTGGCTCACTGTATTATATGATAACCTCAACTAGTTTGATTTACAATCTTTCTGTCTCTCTGTGTAGGCACCTGTCAATGTGATATCACACATAATGTGTTTGTTTTTTTCAAGGTCTTTTCTATTCATTGTAGCTTGCCACATACTTGCTGAGTTTTATGCTTCAATTGAAATGGATATTGATAAAGCAAAGGAACTCTATGAACACACTTGTAAAGAGCTTGATTTTAATGAAAGTTGCTTGGCCTTAGGAAACCTTTATTTGACCAACAAAAGTAAGTGGTTCAATTTTTCTTGAGGTTTACATCTAGATAACTTTGTCAGTAATTGTGTTTTGAAAAATTGCAATATTTGTTCAGTTTTAAGAGGCACTCACTTAAAGAACACATCATTCACTTTATTGTGGTAAATCAAAAAATGAAAATTTCAGTACAATTCTTGGGTATAATATGCAACCTAAACAAAGGGTAAATGTTTCTGTCAAGGTTTTTTTCCAATATACTTTTATTTTCAGACTCACTAATTATGGCCTCTTGTTACATGTTAACAAAAGAAAAAATTTAGGGCCTTTAGTGACAAAAGAAAAAAGTCACCTCTTGACAATATGCAACTCAGACCTTAAAGGAAACAAACTTAAAGATCAGTGTGCATGTGTATAACCATCATTCACACCTTCATTGAATTTATATATTTTTCTTTGCTTGAAAACATTCAACTGCTAGTTGCACCCTGAGGTTATAACATGTTGAGGATGAAAAAGTAAATTTTTTATGAAAAATCTTTTTCCTTATAGCCAAACAAATACAACACCTCCTTTCAGTAGTACTTACACACTTCACATTACTTTCTTTATGAATCAGTACCCTCCACCATGTCATCACACCTTCTGATGCCACAGAACTCACCTTCAACAATTCTGATGAAGGAAACATTAACTTCTTCAATGGCAAATTGAAATTAAAGGAAATGTATCGTGTGTGTTAAATTTTATTCATTGAATTTTTCCCTTTTTTTTTCTTTTTTTGTTTTCTTTTTTGCTACAAGAATTCAAAGATCCTGAAAAAGCAATGAGCTTGTTTCAAGAAAGTTGTGCGAAGAAGTCTCCAGGAGCTTGCAATAATGCTGGACTCATGTATCAAAAAGGAGTCAAAGGATCCACCATAGAAAAGGATTTGCCAAAGGCAATAGAACTCTTTACCAAAGCCTGTGACTATGGACATAGGAATGGTTGCTTCAATTTAAGTGCAATCTATCTCACTGGAAAAGATGGCATCCCAAAAGACATGAAAAAAGCTTTTGAACTATCCTTAAAAAGCTGTGAGATGTCACACCCATGGGGATGTGTCAACGTCAGTCGAATGTATACTTTGGGTGATGGGGTGGAGAAGAATCCACAAGAAGCAGAGAAATTTAGGAGACTTGCAAAGTTGTACTCTGGTCAAGACAGCACACCAGTTTCTTGAGACAAATTTTATTGCCAATGTAACTGCAGCAAACTTGTAATTTCTCCTCTACATCAATGCATTATCACAAGACTAAAACATCTGGGAGGACATTTTAAAAATGAATAAAAAGATGAATTATTAGAAGCTGGTTGTAAGAAAGTTGACCTGAATTACTTGCTAATGAAATGTTTAGTTACATGTAGAGTATTTCATCCAACCTTGCAAGTGACCACTACATTGTAGCAGCTAGAAGTCTTTTCAAATGTAATTACTAATAAAAGTGTTGCTACTGACAGTAAAGTGTCAATATCTCCAACCACAGTTATCTCGTGCCTGTCATTCATATCTTATACTAACCAATTTAAGGTCAGTACTGCAATTTACAAGAAACATTTTTGTCCATGTGGATAACTCAGGCATGAAGTGCACAGGCTATAAATCCAGGCAGAAAAACAAGGTTCCATAACTAACAGCATGGATCAAGAAAATGAGGTTTACTCAGTAAGGAATTTATTTTACCTCTAGGTTAAAATCAAAAACTAAATTGCTAAATTGACCAATAGTTTCACTCACACTAAGAGGTAAAATAATTTGTTTTTGCATCTAACAAATGTACCCCAGTGGTGTGACTTTTTCCTTTGATATCTCCCTCCACAAATATGTTAAAACTCCCGATGAACCCCCCCTCCAAAAAAAAACAATTTCTTTAAGTAAATTTGACCCCTCAAGAGATATTTCACTTAAATTACAAAATAGTCACAACACAATAACATACCACTAAGTACTGATTCCATTGTCTTCTTGTGCTTAGTTTTGAATTTTCACTGTTAATAGGAATTGTTGATTCAACTAGTAAAAAAAATCATTCTCAACTAATGCATCACACCAACAGTGACAAGAGCAAAACATGGATTATTCAGTATGGAGGATCTGATGGTCTGACAATAATGGTTGCATCAATTTCAAAATTGCAGCAGCATTACAGACCATCACTTCTCTATTAAATATTTCTTGCATATTAAAGCAGGTTTTTTTCGGTTACATTAGTGGACCAAAGACCCATTTCTTGAAAATCTTAGCTGAGGTTATATCTTAAAATCCAAATTTAAAGCATAGAGAAGCAGGTTCTGGCACCCTAAGCAGTCAAATTTTCAAAACTTTTAGAAACCCCATCTTGATTGAAAACAAAAAAGCTTAATATGAGCTGTCAGGCTAGCAGTACCTTGGTAAAACAAGCCCAGTACTGCATGAAGAATAATTTATTCTAACAGAATTATCATGATAGAATTTACTATCATTATTTTTTAGCCCCTGTAGTCTTTTTTTCTTTGAAGGGACTCACTGACCATTCCAAATTTAAAAATGTTATTTACAACAACACTGTAAAGCTAATGATTCTCTATGAATAAAGTTCAAGAGTTAGTATTCTTTTATAAGAAAACATTTTAATGTTAATGGTAGAGGAAGTTCCTGTATAAGGTCCCAATGACAAGCAAATTGTTTCCTCAGTGTAACTTTACATATCTGAATTAGCGGCTGTGGCATTTCTGAAACAAGGAGGCACAATATTATTCATTAGCAACTTTCTAAAAATTCTCAGTCAAGAATAATTCTGCAGACTGAACAGACTTTCACAGGAAAGCTTGTTTGCTAATAAGCCAAAATGTCAAAAAAGGAAAATCATGATGAATTGTGTTACATAAATAGTTTGACCTCACAATGATTGAAAATTCATCTGACTGTACTACTGTAGGAAGGGTAACAGGCAAAGGGTATGTACACATAGATTGTTAAGATAACATAGATTTTTGTGCTTTTCCTTGGAGGGCTTTTCAGAGTCATGTCAAGGATGACATCAGTGGCATTTTGATCAGTATTTCAATGTCTTTCAATTGAGCAATAAACGAAGACTTGTGGAAAAAAGAAGTTTGTAGGACTAAATCTTTGCAAAAAAGCAACACATGCTGCCAATGAAAATTACACCTGCATCAGTTAAAAAGTTAAAATTGCCCTACATTTCTTACCCAGAGCTATTTCCAACAATTCTAAACAGTAACTTTGCCCAGATAGCCTTGCTATATCAAGAGGCATGTCATCATCCCGTCCAAGAAGAGTTGGTGATGCTCCATACTGAAGGAGAATACTTGTTAACTGGACAGCAATGTCGTGGGCGTGATTGGCACGCAGTGTTAAGTGAAGAGGTGTGTCTCTAACTAAGTCAGTAGCATTGACCTTACTGCCAATATCCAAAAGCATTACAGCAACTTTCACTTTACCTAGAAGTGCAAAGAGTGTTTTTTATGCCTCCCTGGACTTTTAAAAAATGCTGCCAGAAATGTTGCTATGGAATGTCTAAATCACAACCTGGTATAGCATAATATTTCAAAAGAAAATATCAATGTACATATCATGTGTATATCTATAAAAACCCACAGATAAGCCACACCTTTTTTACAAAAATCGTCGCTCGAAATTGGGAGTGCAGCTTATCTGCGGGAACTTTTTCCATTTTCACGTCCGATCTAATGCCTAGTTACTAAGTTTCGAATGTTCCAGTTACGGTCTTGTTGTAATGCAAAAACCTATGGAAAAACCGAGTTGAACTACGAAATTCCTGTCAACAAATACCAGAAAAAGATCAATCATATGTCAAAGTTGGTAGTAACGATGTTCATTATCTTAAAGAGCTAAAATTGTGGGTAAGAATTTGAAGTATTTTCCATTGCAATGTAAATGGTGAGTTTACATTCGATGAACAGTGGATGAAGGAGACTTCACGAGACTTGACTTTGGATTTCTTTTGATTTCTTTCAAAAAACTTTTTTTCCAAAATTTGAGCTGCTAAATTCAGGGTGCAGCTTATCTGCGGGTACGGCTTACCTGTGGGTGCAGCTTATCCGCGGGTTTTTATGGTATGTTGAATTTGTAGTAAAGCACCCTTATCTACTGCTATTTTTGGAGGATTGCAACTTAACCCCTCACACCCTAACATCATTATGCATATTCTCCATACTGTTCTCTGATAGATATATATATATATATATTGATCTCTATATATAAGAGATTTTGTAAAACCATCTAGAGTTTTTGTAGTTGGTGATCATTTCCTTTATTCACTTGATCTTAATGTTTGATTCTGGGATGATATGGTAAAGTCAGGGAAATTAGCCCCAAGTCACTCTTGGGGGTTAAAGGTCAGGTTAAGAGAAATTACTACCTGATAGTAACAAAACTGGTAGAATCACATTATGGCAATGACAGGACACTTAAAGGGTTAGTTTAGGAAAAATATTTACTATCTTTATCCAAAGTTTTGCATCAATAATATTATGGTAAATTCAAAATCTTAATTGAATAAATAAGTAAAGAAACTTATAAACAGTTCAGTTATTAGATTGTTATATGTATTATGCACTTTCTTATTTTTTGTTAAAAGGGATAATTCCTTTAGGCAGGTAGTTTCTTTTAATTAGTAGCTGCTAGTTAAAGTCAACTCTTTCAAGGAAGTCACATCTTCAGGAGGAACTGTTTAATTTCATGTTACCTCTTTAGTTGGTATTTACTCACAACACCTTACAGTTAAGTTAAAGCATCACTGATCAATTCAGCCAAGTTTGCATGGCATGTTAATGATTTTTGAATAAAGAAAGACTGTTAGATGTATACCTTGCATACAAGCTTCATGAAGGGGACTCCTTCTTTGATTACTCTTGGCATGTGGGTCTGCACCCCGGATGAGAAGCTCACATAATACAGCATCATAACCTCTATATGCAGCCTCATGTAGAGGGGTATGCTTGCCAGCATTGACACTGTTCACATCAGCACCAGCCTGTATTAGTAACTTGACACAATCTAAGTGTCCCTGACGAACAGCAATATGAAGAGGTGACCAAGGTGCTCCACCAGAATCTACTTTCAAGCACAAAACAAATATAGCTCAAGTACAACAACAGGGTTGTAATTTGGAAATGTTAGCAACAGATATAGGATCTGAACTGAGAAGCCAGCTGAACTGAATTATACTCACCTAGCAAGAATGGCATGTTACAAACCAACAGGCCTTTGTAGGGGCTTGGGGAATAGGAAATTTGACTCTCTCTGAGACATAATTTCAAGTATTCTGGAACATATTAGACTAAGTATTTTTTTTTGTCAGACATTGATGTCGAGTCAGTTAAAAAATAATCCTTTTCCCTCTTTGATCAGAATTCACAAAGTAACCAGTGCAAATGTTCTGACAGCTGATAGGTTTCTAACCCTGAACAGGTTGCATGAAACTTGTAGTTAGATATATTCCTTTTGACCTTTCTCTTCATTTAATATGTTCTGGCCAGAAAATCTGTAATATTACCTGCTAGAACCTCATAAAACAACAGGTGAATAAAATGAGTCTTTATCTTATCTCATTATACTTCCCAAGAGGTCTATCAGTAAGCCCCCACTTCCCACACTACACTCAGTTACCACTGATTGATTATGGTGATTGAAGCTTTATAGTGACCCTGTTTTTGAACAATCACTTACAGTGAGTGGGATTATTAACTGGTGCACCAGCCTCTATTAATACTTGTACCAGTTCTGCAAAACCAGCTTTACAGGCCTCATGAAGTGCATGCCAGTTTCCTTGAGAGGTTACAGACGCCCCAGCTTGAAGTAAAACTTTAACAATATCAACATATCTGCCAGTCACTGCCCACATAAGTGGTGATCGTCCAAATTTGTCCACATCATCTAAAGATGAACCAGCTTGTAAAAGAATCTTCACAATGTCAAGATGACCAGTTGAAGCAGCTACATGAATGGGGAGCTTCCTCCGATGCTCTGTTTATTAAAAAACATTTTATAAATTAGCTATGATTAAAGCAGTTTTTAATTAATAAATTTCACAAAAAGATAACAAGAGGGATATCTCTTGTGAAAGCCTTGCACTCTCAGTAGCACTTTCTTTGCCATCAGTGTTTGTAGGACTTAGACTATGATCACCTTTAAAAACATTTATGTGCTAAAAATTATCAACGTACAAATGAAACAAGGTAACTGGAACCTACAGGGAAAATGAAGAAGGTTAAGTAATAAGTTGTTTAATGTACTCTACAGCTGTAAATCAGGAAAACTTGGCAAAGACTGCCCTAACAAGTTTTGTGTGATGAAAAAGAGGACAAGTAGTACAAAGTGGCTGCTTTCAAATAATTCATGGCAGAATGCTCACTGCTCATTCTAGCTTGTTAGTATTAACATAACTACTTGGCTTTATATGAACTGAATCATAGCAAGTAAAATTAGAAGAAGCAATACATGATTTCAAGTGCAATTTGGTGTAAATATACGAGAAAATATTTCAAAGACAACAAAATTGCACAAGGCCATACTGGGCCAGTAAAAAAAGCATCACAGAGAGTAAAAACAGACAAAATATTAATAGTGCACCCACTATTTTTAATTTGCACTTGTGTTACAACTTTGCACTGGTGTTATAACTTTACACTCATGTTACATGAAAAATATCATTTTCAGCCAATTAGAAGACTGCATACTTTTTTCAATTTATCAATTTAAAAAAGTGCCCAAGAGAAACAAAACCTAGCTCAAGTCATTTAATTAGGCTTTTTTACAAGCAACATTCACAAACTAAAGAAATCAATTGGAGGAGAGGGGAGTTATAAAACAAAACAAAAAAACCAGAAAAGCATCTGAATATTACTAGTTAAGGCTCCAAGCTGATTACAGGTAACCCCTTGAATTAACTACAAGAAACAAAATCATACAGGAACCCTTTTAACCAATGCCTTATGGAGCACCATTCCACAACAAAAACTTAAGGTTACCTTTAACATTGACATCTGCTCCTGCATCAAGTAAGAATGTGACACATGCCATGTATCCACCCCTGGCAGCATGATGTAGAGCAGTCCCTCCTTGGCTCCCTGTCACATTGGGATTTAGGTTCTTGGCATCAAAAATAGTCTTTGCCTGATAGAGCATTTGATAAAGATACAAATAACAATCTCAAAAGGATACAAATAGTACAGGTATCACTCTCACAGATATCCTAAAAATAATACACTCAGCACTAGTTGCCTATATAATCACAAGTACACATACATCTCAGAGGTCACTTCAACAAGTCACAAATATTCAATTCCTTTATTTCACTGAGTGTTAGGAGTTAAGACCTCAGTCTCAAAAACAATAAATCCTGACTTGTGAAATATGTATTTGGTTTGCAAAGTCATGACTCCTTGGTATAGTATAACTAAGTTTTGTATCAGTGGTGTGAAGTCAAAAATTGGCAAGATTCTTCTCAAATTTTACTTATTGGTTACTTCTCTCTTCTAACTTTTATTTTGGAGTTAAAAATGACACACCATTAAAAATGTTCTTGTGGCTGCTATAAATCCAACTCGAAGTCAAAATCTAGATCTGTTTTCAGACCGAAACAGCTAAAAAGCTCCATCTGTGGGTTGCACTTTCCAAACCAACTCAAATAGGGGGAATACCCTCTCCCCTTCTAAAGGACAGGAGTAACGGTTTTGATGTGGGTCACACCATGTGATATGAGTCAAAATTAAAATCATACCTAAAGGCGTACCACGTATTTGTCTATCTAATATGAGTCATCTCGTAACACACCTCACTTTGAATATTTGTATTACTGTTGGTGCTGACCGAACAAGCTCTGGCAAGCTTTTAGGTGGCTAGCTGTAAGCACGCTAATATACAGACACGATTCCCTGTTGCAGCATAACACCGAAAATATGATGCATTCTGATTCATGTGAGCTTATTGTCGACTTACTATCTGTTAGTACTGTTTCAAAATAAACAATGGACATAATGTTACACCCAGTGTTGAGATTCTTACTTCGTCCAAATTTCCCTCACGTATTGCTGCCAGAAATTCTAGAACTCCATTTTCCCGTGGATTTGCTAGCATAACATTAAGAGGTCGCGGGGGAGGAGGAGGCCTCATCAAATCGTCACCTTCTCCATCCATAATTTTCGAATTGAACTTTGTTCAAAGTTTCCGTTCGAAAGAAAAGAGTTTTATAATTCGTTTTAGATGTTATCCACCATTGCTTCAAATCGGTAATGTCATGCCCATATTAGGAAACACTTTTTTTATCCCGCTAGAGTCTGTATTGCTTTGTCATTCACACCTCTGTTGGCTTTCCACTTAGAAAAATTCCTCTACTTTGTAAACAATTGTAGTAAAACTAAATTGCTGGATGACTTCACCCACAGACAAAGAGAACTACAAGGGAAATTATTCTTATTAGGAACAAGATTAAAGGTGGCTCAGTTTACTGCTGCATACATACATAAATTGATGACAGCCTTTGTCATCCGCAGGCCAACATGTGGCTCATACTACCTAACTAAAGGCTTCCTTTGTGTAAGGCATATCTTAGAGGTCATTATTTGCCCCTTAGGATTGAGAAATTGGGACTTACCCGAAAACTTTAGAAGGGTTAAAATAACAGTCTTCCATTCCTTCTTCTTACTTTTTCTACCCTTTATTTGTTACTTTTCTCTAATCTCACTTCATTTCTACCAAAGCGGTTCAATGAGTACCATGTTGAAGAAATTTGACCTTGATGTGATCTTTCAAACAACATACTACGATACTCGCTCAAAACTGATCTTGGAAATCTTTTGCTGACGTCATAACCGATCCAACTGGTGGTTGCTGGTGACAAAAAAAGTTTCTTATTTCCGGCTTCCAAGATTCAGCCTTGCGTTGAAACGTGGAAAATTATTTTCCCCTTTTAATTCGCCACAGACTTCCTTTGCAATATTTTTAAATCATTAGCACGTGTCTTTAAAACATCGCTAGAGAAGAAAGACATTTTGAAAGGGAAAGCAATGAAAATATTCGGTTTACAGCTGATCATGAGATGACAAGGACTGTAAAGCCGGTTCAAGTCGGAAATTTTTTCCTCAGTAGTCCGTAAACAATATTTAAGTGTGGTTAAACGGCTATAAGCTATGGATTCAGGAATCGAAACAAACGATAGTATGAATGACAACGATAAAGTGTTAAAGGTAAGATTGCTTCACAAATGATGTATTATTTGAAAGTGTTCAGCCAGGGTAAGAAAAGGGCCAAAGCCTCATTTAAACTGACATTATAATCCTTATTAATCTCTTCTTTTCTCTGTCGCCGTCTCAAGATATAATATGCGCGCTGTCCATTTTTCTCCCGACGATGTTGTACAGAGTTCTAAGAAATAAATACATCCTGAGCGTAATGGTCTGGGACCTGTTCTATCTTACTTAATCTGGGCGTGTTAACAGATGAGTTTAGACTAATTGTATGGAAATTTGATTTTATACATTTACAAGAATTACGGAAATTAATACTTGGTACTAGCTAATCCTGGATAGCATTCTAGCAGTGTAAAAGCACTTTTGTAATTATTTATATACTAATTATACCGATAGCAATCTAGGAAGCGAGGGCCCGATGCAAAATGGACACCCAAATTGCCAGTCTTCCTACGATTCGTGGTATTTACATAACAATGTTCTCCACTTGTTTGATAAATTAAATGCTGTTCGCTGAACAAGCCTTTAAACCTATATACCTGTAGATAGTACTTTAGAATTCAGCTAGATATCACAGATGTTTACCCAATTTCACGCAAAAAAAGCATATATTTGTTGCAAGTTCCAATTGCATTGGAGGCTCACGGTGACATGTCGAAAATTTCCGAATTTGGTCAGTTTTTTTTTCTGAATGTCTACATTTAATTTCCCTCTCTGGCAATTCGGGTAAGGTTTAACTCTTAACCTGCGAGTTTACACTTCATTTCCGTGTAAAAGTCAAGTTAAGCTTAGATTACCGTGAAGCATATTTTCACCTAAAATATTAACCGCCAAATGAGCAATTCGAACCAATTTAACAAACTCGTAGCTAATCTGAATGCAAATCCTTTTTTCTCCCCTACCAAAATTTATTAAAAACTTTGTATACAATGTAGGATTATTAGACAAATGCGTCCAGTAGGCATCTGATCGCGTAACCACCGTTTTTAACTATGGTTGTTAGCTGGTTTCTTGCGCGCGCTCAAAATTTCAAGCGCGCAAAACATGTGCGCTCACATCACACAATGACGGTTATACGTGCAATCTTTACGAGCCAATCACATTGCTGTATTAGCAGGTATCTTAGCAGTCCGTTGTGAAAATAAATAGCTTTATCCTCAAGAGAGCGCACAACTTATACGAATTCCCGCAGTGAAGATTTGATATATGTAATTGCTTTAAAATGTCAACGTTAGCAAAAAATTATGTCCAGCAGCCTGCAGTTTATAGAGGAGCTGTGGATCGATCATCGGTGAAGAAATCAAGAACAGCTAAAGACATCCCATTACCGGAAGTACCAAAAGTCATAGACAACGGAAATGGGAAACGCTACTTTCGCGGAAGATTGCTCGGCAAGGTAATCTATGTTAAAATGAAAATTATCTTGCTATCTTGCTTATAATAAAGCCAGATTTGCCTTGATTTCAACAAAACAAGAAAAGATTGGTACAGGCCTTCGGTATATTGACACAACACCTTAATTGACGATACTCTTCAACATAGCTCAGTCTTTATCTGTAAATTTTGGAATTTTAATGTAAAACTCTGCCTGATTTGCACACAAACTAAGCTGACCTAAATAGAAGCTTTGACATTCCTCGAATGAACACTTAAACCGTCTAGTAGTAGAATCGATGTTTCAGTTACTTTTATTTAAAATTCGCAATCTGCAACTGTAACTTATCTCTCCGTCCATTTGTGTTCCATGTTTTTTGGCAGTTTCATTCAATACCATAAAGTGTACATGGCGCTCAGTTTTCAACTGAATAGTCCGAACAACAAATTTTCGTTACAGACTGTCAATAAAGCTATTTTTTCATGTCTGTTTTTGAAACGTGTTTTTTTTTCTATGAAGTACAGAATAACCAAATTTCAATAAATGATCACATCTGATCATATCTTAGTGGAAAAATTGTTACTCAGAATCTTTTCAACTTTATATCTTTTAATTCATCAGGCTTTCGTTACTCAACTTTAAAACAGGTTTGTATCAACATAAAACTGAACCTCATGGCGTTATATTCTTTTAAATACTCAGGGTGGATTCGCTCGTGTTTATGAAGTCACTGATATGTCAACAAACAAGGTGTATGCCCTAAAAGCCGTGCCAAAGGCTAAACTTACAAGGTCCGCTGACAAATATAACAAAGTGAGTGAAAGCGTCCATTAATAACTAGTTGAAGTATTTGGACCACAATTTTATTTTTATCAAACCCTCTGTCCGTAGAGAAAGTTGTTGTGAAGAAGAGGAAGATACATGCTCCTTCTTTACTAACAAATGAACATTTATCCCAAGGCACAATGAATTGCAACACCTGGTGAATTGATGATTTTGTTCTTTTGATCACCAATTCTTGACGGAAAGTAGTCGCCACCCGTTTTTGTTTTTTAACATAAAATTGGAAAGAAATTTTCCTAACCATTCCTCAACAAGATACGATCATTTCTCAAACAATCAGGTTACCATAAGAACATAACAATTAACTGAAAAGACCCTTAATTTTTTACTTGAGGTAGAACTTTGGGTGACTCATCTCGTAAGATTTAAACTTGCACTGAAATTACAACAAAGTAAAGCGCATGTGATTGTTTTAACCTAGTTTCTAATAAAGAAGTTAGAGGAAGAATTTTCTTAAATCGAAAATATGTTTTTCAGATAGAAACGGAAATTGAACTTCACAAGAGTCTCAGGCAGAGACACGTTGTTGGCTTTCATGGACATTTTGAAGATGATCAACATGTGTACATACTGCTGGAGCTATGTAGCCGAAAGGTGATTGTAAAGTATTCTCGATAATAGTAAAAAACTTTTGCCAGCATGAGATCTCTGAGTTTGGGTGCGATAACATATTATGCCTATTAGTTGATCATGGGCGTGACTCTTTTACCTGGTTGGCCCTAAGCGAGGAATGCATTTTAATAAAGAGAGGGTGAATTGAAATGATCCTATCTTGTTTGTATTTATTTGGTGCAAGGTTCACACATGACATCGGGTGGAAATTGAGAAAAATACACATATTTTTCCTGAGCAATTAATTTATTACCGGTTGTCGCTTGATAAAGATAGGTAAGCCACCCCCGCAAAAAGCTGACGAATCTATCGCAAACCCTCAATTAGAGCGAATTGAGAACTCCTTTTATGGAATCCTAGTTTATTATCATATGAAACGTTTCCTTGCCTGCTGATGCAGCATAACAGCTTCTCCATAAATTAATATCTTTCCTGTGAAAATATTGCCGAGAGTACCTCAATCCCACGATGAGCCTTGAACAGGTGTACATATTCCTCCGAGTGACGCGGTGTTCTGTTTGTTAGCACCTCTTTCAATATATTCAAATTACGATTTTTTTTTTTGCTTTATTATCTTCAGCCAATCAGCCTGACAGCATTGCGTTGAATAATATTCTAACATTTACGGCTCTTTACTTATTATATTGTATTGTTTTTGTAGTCTTTGGTGCAGACACTCAAAAACCGTGGAAAATTAACAGAACCTGAGGTGCGATATCTAATGTATCAAGCCGTGCAGGCATGTTCATATTTGCACGCCCAACGGGTCATACATCGTGACATCAAAGTCGGTAACTTCTTTCTCAATGCTGACATGGAACTGAGGCTGGGAGATTTTGGCCTGGCAGTGAGACTGAAGGAAGGAGAGAATAAAATAAAGTAAGTAAAAGAATCCTGGCTAAAAACAGCCTCAAACCAAAATTATCCAATATGGCGTTTTAAGTTCTGAACGAAAAGAGCTCTTGATCTGAAGAAATGACCAACTCTTCCGGCGTTCAAAGAGATTGCTACACAAAAGGTGCACATGCTACATACGCACGAATATTTTCTTAATTGGGAAGACTTTGATCCAGCCAGTGCATGTCATCATTTTCTTTTACTTTTAGAACAATGTGCATCCCATCCTTTTCTTTTACTTTTAGAACAATGTGCGGTACACCAAACTACATCGCCCCTGAAGTTTTGTCCAAAGAGGGGCACAGCTACGAGGTGGACACTTGGGCTTTGGGTTGCGTTATGTAAGTCTTCTGAGAAGTAGCAATAGTCAAAATTTACCGTTTCTCGGTGCATTTCTCAAATTCTAATAATGCAATGTATATATAAGAAAATAAATAATTTAAGCGCAAGTAGGAGACGTACAACATTTGAAAATTCGATGTACTTGACATGGAGTTTCGGTTTTGATATTAAATATGGGCCACCCCTAGTTGTATGAGGTATAAATCTCATAGCTATTCAAAAACTTTTATAGGCGGTCAGAAAAATATTATCATGAAGCATTTGACAGGCTTGCGCTGTCAAACTTTTTAAGTTGTGGGAGAAAATCAGAATCTAAAGCTCTTTATAATGAAAATACTTACTGATTCAGTCCAAATGTCTTTCGAGTAAACGGCGTTACCTCCTTCTTTTTAATACAGGTACACGTTGTTGATTGGACATCCCCCCTTTGAAACGAAGTCTCTCAAGGAAACCTACAGCCGAATACGGAACAACGAATACACGATTCCGCCTCGTATCTCCGACAGCGCCGCGAAGCTCATTCGGAAAATGCTTCAAGCGAACCCGGCTAACAGGCCCTCCCTTAACGACATTCTGTCTGACGAATTTTTCAAAAAGGGATTTTTTCCCAACAGACTTCCCGCATCAGTAGTAACAACTTCTCCAAGATGGTCTGAATACGAAAGAACAAGGGAGTCTAATCAGAATATATCAAAAGATGCCATCAAGAAAATAACATTGGCTTTATCGCGCCAAATGAAACTTTCTACGGACGAGAAAGAAGAGTCGCTTGAAAAAGATTTAACAGAAATGGAAAGAAAAGGAGAAAAATGCAGTGTATCTTCTAGTAGTGAAAAAGAGAGTGAGTTAAGTGGAAATTATGGAACTAGCTGTGCTCGAGACACTGGACAAGAAGGTGAAGATAACGTCAGTATGCATATTCCCCGTATTGTTCTCTATACATTTTTTATGGTACTAACAAAGAGAATTTGTCTAACAATCAGGAGATTCTGGAGTGCTCAATCATTTCCTTTATTTTCATAACTTAAACAATGTTTGATTCAAGAGTGATACTGTCCAGAGAAATTGGATGATTATCACTCTTAGAGGTTAGGGGTTAAAAGCAAATCAGATGGATAAAGTCGAGATTTTGTCGTTGCTTTCCTCGTTGTCGCATTTCTTGTTGAATGATGGTCGAGTACTATTATTTGGGTAAAATAAGACTTTTTAACTGAGCCTTAATTTCATCTCCGTTCACCTGTCTTCGTCACAAACCTTTGATTTGTACACTGAAATGGTCGATGTTTAGCAGTCGTAATCAGTCGCAATCAGTCGTAATCAGTCGTAATCAGTCGCAATCAGTCGCAATCAGTCGCAATCAGTCGTAATCAGTCGTAATCAGTCCTGCAAATAATATCCCAGTGGTCACCTCATTCATGTGGAAACTTTGAATGTGTTTACAAAAGTAATATAATATGAGTAATATATGATAATATGACAGGTTCTCGGTGATCGGGAATTTTGTAGCTAATAATAATATTCATATTCTTAGGGCAGAGAAGGCCAACATACTTTCCCCCCGAGGATTTGATGTCCAAACTTTCTAGCTGCCTGGAATGTCTCGAAGAACGTCCGCAAAAGACTCTGGCTGGAAAATCTTCAGGACCCTGTGCGAAAAAGGCCCCTCCTAACTTATTAGAGAATGTGCGAAAATCAGGGGGGATTCTACCTTCTGATGCTCCTAAGTCCTTGCTGGTTACCAAGTGGGTAGATTACAGCAACAAGTATGGATTCGGAGCCCAGATGTCAGATGGAGGTGTAACTGTTCGGTTCAACGACTGTAGTAAGATAGCGATCTCTCCCAATAAAAGGTGAGATGCAATCTGAGAAACATTCCAACAACTTCCATTTTATTGTATTCGATTCGGTTAAAACGTAAGTGATTAGGCCACCCAGTAAGTAGGTCCGTCGGTTAGTCAGCTAGCGAGTCAGTCAGTCTGTCAGTTAATCGCTCAGTTTGTCAGCCAGTCAATTAGTGAATTAGATAGTCAGTCAGTCGGTCAGTTGGCCACCCACTCACCCACTCACTCAATCAATTAGTTAGTTGGTCAGTCAGTCATTCAGTCGGTCGGTCTGTTTGTCCGTCAGTCTTTCTGTCTATCTAGAGGGGGAAATTTTCTGGTGGAGATGTATAGCAAGATAATTTGGTTTTATCAACTGACTTGATAATGCAAATTAGCCGCCGTAAAGAGTTCGCTCTAGCAAAGGGCTAATGTTCGAAACGTTAGCTTTGAAACTCTATACGATTGGTTAATTTATATTTCCAACTCAGTCAATAAAACCAAATTATCTGGTCTGTCTGTCTGTCACTCATTCGGTCAGTCTGTATGTCTATTTGTCTACATGTCAGTTAGTCCGTCAGGCAGCCGGACAGACAGTACATGCAGTTAGTGAAGAAGCAAGTCAGTCTCTGCGGTCATTCAGAGTTAGTCAGTCAGGCAGCAGGGTAGGCAGTTGTTAATTAAAAAGCCAGCTTTTTAGTCAATCTATTGTGCATCTCTCTAAGATACTAACCTTTTGTTATGGCTTTATCTGACAGTTTTGTACACTATTGTGACCAAGCAAACAATATACGTCAGTTCCGGTCCACCGCGGTGCCGACGAACTTACAGGCAAAGTTTATGCTGCTCACTTTCTTTGCGAACTACATGGAAAAACATCTCTTAAAGGTATGGCTCGGGGTACACTGCGTACACCCGGGTCCTCTATTCTTAAGATGCTTCTCTCTGATTAGGAGTAAAAATGATTAAGAGAGGATAGCCGAGGATGGATTAAGAAAATGAATAGTATAACAATGATTGATTTATACTTTTGCAGGCGACACATTAAGTCAAACATAAACGGTAAAACTAAGAGATGAAGAGTATACATTCATCGATACTTTGTTCTATTAAAAAGAAGAAGACAATCTTTTAACCAACAGGGAGGTGATTCAAAGGCCCTCACATCCACTGACCAACCGAGCTTTCCGTTTGTTGACATCTGGTTTCGCACTGATATTACCATGGTGATGTATCTTAGCAACGGAACTCTACAGGTATTTATGCTTAATTTGTTCGGTTTTCTTAATATTACAAAGATATCGAAACGCAGACGTGGAGGCCACAATAGGACTCGCCTTGTGATGGCCCCCTTTTCCGCGTCACTAAACCGTGGACAGAAAAGAACTGTGTGAAATATAGCATCACACTTTTGACATTACTCATCCTGGCAGCGTGCAGGACGGCTGTCACATAAAGATCAATGCGGTACACAACCTAACTCGACATCAGCTATGATCGACAGCTAAGTAATTCGACCAGTGACACACCTGATGATAAATGCGTTCCTATCAGTGATTCAAACTTTTTCCTTATTTTGAGAGATATTACCATGGGAAATAGTGCTAGTGATAATTGGCTAAACAGGGCGAGTGACCGACTTAATTTTTTCGGAACCATTGTCAATAGCAGCATCAGAAGCCCTCAGTTTGAAAATTGGCCAAATTAACATAAGTGTTCTCCCCGTTCTTAGCGCCAGTTACGTGATTGGGTTTCCCTATAAGTTAAACTGAGTATGTAATGATTGTTACAAGCTGTCAGCGACACAGTTTTAAACTGTCTTAACTGAAATTCAATTAAGTACTTTTTTTTTACTTTACAGGTGAATTTTTTCAATGATCACACAAAAATCGTTCTTATTCCTGGACCTAGGGACGTGTTAGTGATTTACATCGACAGGCAGCGAGAGGGGACAACTTATGTTATGTCTGATATTAACATGCAAGGATGTGCTTCAGAATTGATAGAAAGACTTCGTTATTGCAAAAGAGTGCTCAAAAAAGTCTGCGATTTAGTAGATGAGGAAAACAACCCTTGACACTCCTCTAAGAAACCTTAGGACGCTTTCGATCAGTTGAAACAGTGTTGGATAACATTTAGAACCGATGCATCATAGATTCTTTATAATTAATTGCTACGAAGATAATAATTCAAAACCTTTAGAGAGAGTATAATTTAAAACAGTAAATTTGTATGTACACAACATGGATGGGAAACTGCAAGAGCGTCTGCAACAAAATTGGCTAGTGCTTAATTTAGGGTAACTCGAAAACGAGCTAACATGCATCAAAAGACTTTAGTAGCAAGAGCGAAACATAAGTTTTAATTTGCTGGTTAAAAAGAAGAAATAAAAGAGGGAAGTGTTTATTACCGCAGTCCTGCTGCTTGTGTTTTTCACTTAACTGCAAATGGTGGTCAACAAGTGACGCCTGAGCTCACCAGAATCTGAAATATGACATCTTCGCCATCATCTTTTACGCTATTAAACCATACTCGTTATTCTCGTTGTCTTTCTTTCCACCTGGAAAACTTGACTTAATTACAAAAACATTGATGCTGGTGGTAAACACGGACAAGAATTCCAACCGAGAGTGGAACTCATACTTGTCAAATAACCCATACGGCCCCGTGCCCATAATCCCCGAGAAAACCATAGTAAGAGCTGACGTATTTAGGAACGGACGGGTTGACGTGAGTCGTTCTGGCCACCGAAAAGAGTTTTTTGTTCGTCTTGTCGCGAGCGTGGGACAAAGAAAAACTTCTAAGTCTCCATAAGGAATCGAACCTCAGACATTCGGATTCCGCGCTCCGATTCTCTACCGCTGAGCCACAGAGACTCCACGGTGAGCGAAGTCTATAACAAGTTCATATGACACATACTGCTAATGAGGATCAGCAGTGTCGATAGAAATAGGAGAGATGGTAAGTTTTGAGCTCCGAAAAGAAATAAAGAAAGTTTTTTTAAAATTAGTTGAATAAATAGCGCTCGTTGATATCGTGGGGACTAAGAGTGCTGATTTGAGAGATACATTTTTCTGTAGTTTTGCGGCTTTCCGAACTGCCTAGATGTAGGGAAAGGCCGCAAACTGCTTTAAATGACTAGGGAGATTGAAGTGTCTAGCGACTGGTTTAGATGCGTCTTTGTCGTTTCTTTTCACGTTGCGATAGTGTTCTCAGAATCGGTCATCTAGTCGTCTTCCCGTTTCACCAATGTATAACTTTTTGTAACGAGTGCAAGTTTTACAGTAGAAGACATTGGCAGAGGTGCACGTGAAGTGATCAGTGATCTTAATGGATCTCTTGGGTCCCGAAATTTTCTCTACGTTATAAATAAAACGACAAGTTCTGCGTCGTGATTGAGCGCATTTGAAAGTTCCAGGTTGGTAACTGATTTGAAATGAATTTCTGAACAAAACGTTGCATACGTTAATCGGAAAACTAGAATAGTTTACAAACTGAAGTAGTTAGGCTTGTCGAATTTAACACGTTTGCCCAAGGTTTCTTTAGTTTCTAATACAGAATCTGAAAGTGAAATGTTCAGTGAAATCCGACCGAATTATGGCTCATAAAATCACGCTAGTTTTTTCACATGACAGATAGAAAACAAACTGTTCAAGGCATGTCCCATGAATGAACGACAGCCGAATTCACAGGAAGGGATATCAGAGCAAGCTCTTAGTTGTTCACTCGAAGGGCGGCCGATGTAAGTGCGATGACCGGAGATCGCGAGGATGAACTAGCTGCGATGCACCTCAGCACAGTCGCTCTGACACCGTCATGGTTTGTATGAATTTTAACCGTTGTACCAGTGGCTATCTTTTTAATCATTCCTGTTCTGTTCCGTTTTATTTTTAAACACGAACCTGTATATACAGTACGAGTGTTAGCTGTGTTTGATTTTTACTGCCGTACGTAAGCTCGCAACTATGTCTACAAACCTTTGTTTGGTTCTTCTGTTACAACTTGCCGGCTCGCAAGTTCCGAAATTTCACTATCAATTAACAAAAGAAAGCTTGAAAGAAGTCCCGGAAAAAGGTCGGACATCGTTCAATTTGGCAGATGGCGTGACGTCTTCAGCTCAGCTCTACGCTTTGTACACTGATAGAGCACATTCTTTCAACCAATGATAACGCGCGTTATATCCGAACTATACTATAAGAGAAAGATAAAGAACACCGGACAGGAAAACTCAAGAACCATTTTAATCCAAGCAATTATGGCAGTAACGATGAGATCTTTGGGTAAGCATAACTACGTGTACTCCACCACAAATAAAGATGTATTAGTCATCCATGAATAAATGAAGCTGAAATACGAGGGGAGCAGATATTTCGTCCCACCAAGGGAACACAGCGGCAGGAAAGCATATTGAGCCCTTGCCCCTATATTCCTCTTCCAGGCTCTCTATTAATCCAAACTAAAAACGATGAATGTGACTGGGCAACGTCTCTTAACTGCATTCAGTTGCAGATCCTCAAACTGGTTACAACATCACAAAATCTTTAATTCTGAAGCAACAAAATTGTACCGAGTTCGAACTCTGAATTTGGTGTCCACCCCAGCTTGTAAATGCTTATGTCATGATGTATCTTAGACTCTAACACAAGCGACATACACGCCAACTTTCTCTTTGCTCATGGCCAATGTTCCATAGCAAAGCGACTCGAGAAATTGCACTCCCATCTAATCGCGAGGAAGTTTGTAAGAATCAATTACAGTAGTTTATTCACTTTAACGCCTATGAATCTTGAGACTCAGACGAGTAGGATGATTGACCACACAATCATCTGGAAGAACATCATTGAAATAAAATCACTGAATACATTCTAATTACAAGGGTTGGTACAATATAACACTTAGCAAGTCGAACAACCGCAAATAATAAAATAATAACACCATAATTATAATTGTATGCTTTACCATATCTAATAATAATAATTATGATAAGCAGTATTAGTTAGGCCGGTAAGATGGTCCACCTGCGAGAAAATGAACTTCCAATTTTAGTAGAATGTTCTTTTCGGACATGCAAAACATCAGAGACTTTGTAATTTAACAGATCGGGAGAAAATCATGTCTTGGTTAGGTTTAGTCATCCGCTTGGTTTAGTAGAAAGTTGGCAGCCAACGTCTCATTCTTTTCACAAGCAAAATAGGCTTGGATAACTAGAACTTCTGGAAATCCAAGTTGTTTTAGCTGTTGAGTCAGGAAAAGAACAGTTCCTGTTATTGTAGACTGTAAGTGAAAAGGATGAGAGCACAAAGGGGGAGTACTGGGGAGAGAATGGTGGAGGTTGAGACAGAACTGTCAGAGCAACAACAAAGAAAAAGGTGGGCCAAAAACAAAACGACAAAATGATTGTAGAGAGGCAGTTACAGATAGGAGAGGGTAAGAAACTACGCGTGCAAGTACAGGGGTCTAGCCGTAGAGAAGGAGGACAGAGAAGGACATGGGTTAACTAAGGTTAGGGAGGGCAGAAAAGAATACAAAAACTAAAAGTACGTTGGGTCAGAAGAGAAGCAAGAATGGGCAGATACAACAATCCCAACTCTTACCCTCTCAATAGCTTCTTTTTCTTGTGGTGTAACATTAACGTATCCTGCCTCAGCAGGTGGTGCTTCTAAGTCCTGTTCACCTCCTGAGCCAGGCTGGGGTGGCTGTGAACCCACTCCAGGGGCAGGACCAATATCGGGGCTGTTTAACATACCTATGAACTCCTCTTGATTTTGGCTAATAAGCTACAATAGGAAGATATATTTCAAACACTTTTTGATATAACCTTTACTCCAACACAAAGCCTTTTTTTAAATCATAAAACACCAAGTTATGTGATTTGAATAGCTAAGGAAAACTGATAACTATAAAGCTTGTAATAGTATTGTGACAGAAAAGACAATTGAAGTTCACCTCATGGCCGTTTGCCATTTCACATGTACAGCAGGTGTTTACCTGTTGTGGTTAGAGTCTTGACCCACAACACTAATACAACTACTAACCTGCAGGAGTTGTGGGTTTTCCTGTCCCATTTGCTGAAGTAAAAGTGTCAATGATTGAGGGTTTCGTTGAACCTGCTGCCTCAAGCTAAGGAATGCAGGGTGCGAGCGCAGGAAATCCAGGTTACCTTTTATACAGAAAACATAACAATAGCGGTTTGCTTGTCCCATTTGCTGAAGTAAAACTGTTACTTATTAAGGGTGTCACTGAACCCATTGTCTCAAAATACGGAATTCAGGGAGTGAGCACAGGAAGTCCAAGCTATCAGTACTTTATGTTAGGAAAAGGTATTGATGTTCAACACAATTGATCATTTGAAGAGTATATGGCTCAGCTCACTCCTACATGCACATGCATCCATTCCCTCTACATCAGTGGCAGAGAAATTGTTCAATAACCTGCAGTACTCAACTATTTTCCAACTCTGTCCCATACATGCACTGATGATTCATGCTGAGTTCTTTGATGAGAGGGCTCCCCCGTGAATAATATTGATATCAAAATCATCATCATTACTATTACGGTTATCATAACCATCATAATTCTTTACCTCCAGAGGCTGGTGCATCGTCTCCACCCTCTCCTTGTTGTTCGTCTTGTTCTTGGGACTGGGGCATCTCTGGTATACCCTAAAATTATCACAAAATAACAAATTTGTTTCTGAGTAAATGCTTAAAAGATAATGCCCAATTTCAAAAAAAAGCTCAACTTTTTTGTCCATGGGTCACCTAAATACATTGGCTACTGACAAGTTAGTCACAAATCCACAAATAGAACTCCAAATTTGAAATTTTTGTTGCCAGAGATGTTCACCTGCAGTAAAGCACTCTGTTCACCTAGCAGACACAGGCACTTTCTACTTCAAATGGTGCACCACCGAAGTAAAGGACTTGTGTAAATTTGACAGGTACACAACATTCTTTTATTGCACTTTTCTTTTCTAAATATTTCCAATTTTTTTACTTGCTACCCATGATTCCAAATGCTAGTATAGATGGTCAAGTCAGACTTCATTTTTCAAGTGGATTTAATTGTCAGACTCTAATTCCTGCCACATTTATGTTCTCATTTTATTTTTTTGGTTTCAACAATTGTACCCTTGAGTCTTATGTAGTAGGCAGTGTGATCATTTTCAGATTTAAAAAAATTGTACCAGTCTAATAAAAAAAAGCTACATGTCACACCCTACTGTAATTTGAAGACTCAAAATAACCAATTAGGTCACAGTTCAATAACTACATTAACAGGTAATGACCTTCAGATACTAAATTCTATGGCCCCTTTTTTGGCATAATTTGCTGATTCAAAGCGTAAAATGCTCTCTTCTCAAACTTTTTTTTTCAATCATGTACAATCTTGAAATGATTGTCAGATGTTTATCATCTTCTGCTGTTTTCTGTAGTTTACTTCAAGAACTGGAAATGTAATGGTGTCTATAGGCCAGAAACACCAAAGGAAAGAGCTCAACTGTGTATCAAGTGCAAATGTTGAACAACAAACAATAAGTAACACCAGGAAACATTGGGCCAAAATTGGGTCAAGATAGGAATTCTATTGTTACACTCACTAACTCATCCCAATGACGTATGTAATTTCCCCTCCTTTAGGAGGCAGTAGCCACAAAAATGAAATGCCTACAGAAAAAGACACTTACACTCATCAAGTACTCCACAGCTCTGTCTGGATTGTTAAAACTTGCTCGGAGAGCTCGGTTAACCTGCCATTGAAAAACAAATAAATAAAAACATTAACAAATAAATGAAGGGATGATGAATGCTACAACAAAGTACACATAGAACCATACAAACAGCTGTTCTAAGAGAGTTTGTCAGGGGAAAGCATGAAGATACACATGAGAACCCTAGAAAGGAATGTGGGTAATTTTCAGGTTAAGCTTCCTTTGCCTCAAATTTCACAGAAATCTGAGAAAACGTTACTGTATGGATGAGGCATCCAAGTTTGGAGAATTTATTTGTTTCACTTATTGAAATTTATTGATAACTGGATACCCAAATAACCTTTTGAGGTTGTTGTGCCCAATTTTTTTGACAACCTTTCTGAAAACAGCTGTATGCACTGAGAACTCCGTATTGATATAAAAAGATTTGAAATTATTCCCAATTGTGATACCAACAGGCTAATCAAAATTTATGCCTTGCAACTAGACTCATAGTGGTATACTCAGTAAACGATTTTAAGACTCACCTTTTCCCTCTCGAATCCCATTGCACTTATTTCATCCACCATTCTGTCATAGTCCTGCCCAGTAACTGCAAGTGCAAAGGAAACATCAGCAGAGCGTAAGAATTTTAGTTGGTGATCATTTCCTCTATTCTTGTGAGCTTCATGTTTGATTTAAAGGTAATTTTTAAGTATAAATTGGATGCTTGTCTCTCTTAGTGGTTAAAGGGTTTAGAGTTCACCACCAAAGCAGGTCTGTGGTAAGTGCTCACCCACTTCAATCGCTATGAATTAATCCATTCAGGTTCAGGTTAGCCATACATTTCAATAGTCCCAAATCAAATACAAATGGACATAAGTTCTAACTAATAAAATAATTAATTCTATGATACATCTTTTTGAAGTACTGGCTGCTTTCATGAATTATAACTTTGACCAAGATTTGAAAAGCAACAAACTTTTAAATTACAGGTGTTGGTGTTCTAAAATTAGTGACTGGACCCTTCAAACTCAAATTTTGAGAACTGAGATCTAATTTTTACAGTCAAAGAACTGAGGTGCAAGGGAATTTCATCTTAAATCCTAGTTATACATTTGGTTCTTTTTCTAACTGGCGTACCAAGAGTTGATTCAGCAGTGGACAAAACTTGATCCGAGCTAGATGATGGAGCAGCAGTAGAAACAGCTGGACTTGTTGTTGATTCAGGCTCATCTGTAACTTTGGGTTTATCAGTGTCAGAGCTAAATAGAGTTCCATCACAAAAAAAAAAAGGGTCAGAGAAAGACATTTTACACACAACAATAATAAAGAAGAATTAACAAGGTGAGTGTGCTGACCATAGAGCATGACAGTCTAGATGGATGTGTATGGAGTAGTTCAACAGAAGTGTATCGTGGCCACCTGGGAACCCACCTAATCCCTCCCCTTAAAATAAACTGATACAACAGCTGGCATGTATTGTCTCAAGTTTGACAGCCAACTCAAAATGCATAGAGTCCCTGGACAAAACAGGCAAGAACAATAAATCTAACCATATTGACAAACACAGCTTACAAATTACTACAATGTCAATAAATATTATAATTCAATAAAATTTCAGTACTTCAGTACAAACTGCAAGGCACGTCTCACCCAAAGAAAGATACCCTCACCTTTCAGGCTTAGACTCATCTGCAGGTCTTGCTGTACTTTCTGTGACTGTTGCAGCAGTGGGCTATCAAGGTCATAAACGCAAATAAATATCAGACAAAAAGCTTTTGAACTTTGCAATAACTAGGAAAGATGCTTCTTCATCAAGGTATCAGGCAGACAATGATTACAAATTCAATGCAAAGGGAAACTAAACCTAGAATAAAGTACATATTCATATCTGGATAAATCAAGAGCTATACTTGCTAAGAAAACACCCAAGCACAAATAAAGTCACTAAACACTCCCAGTGGCAATGCTTCTCATTGCCATGCCATGCAGAAAAAAATTTGGCCCTTATATTGTTGTAAAAACCAATCACTAATTTGTTATGGTGGTCATGTTTCAAGCTGTACAATAACACTGGTTATTTATCAAGGCCTTTCTGGATTTTGTGGTGAGTTAAACATTTATAGAAAAATATCCTCTACACTCCATTCAGTTCCTATGTCTAAGTTGGCATTATCACCTTAATTAGCAAAGTAGTATGCCTTTTAATATTTGATTTACATGTACATTGTTGTAGAACAGCTAGGCAGTCATTTTGTTGACTATTTTGAGGAAAAGTTGTAGAGTCTGCATTGTGGCCCATTAAGTAACAATACAAAAACTATCATTTTCTCCTTTTTCGGTGAACAATATTCCATCTCTATCAATAACTTAAGGTTGCCAAACTGGCACAAAGAAAACATTGAACTTCAAGCAGAGGACAAGTACTTCTTGGTACATAAAACTCTTGAAAAGAGGCAATTCCTGGGAGAGAACAAAATCCTACCTGAGGTGTTGTTACAGGTTGGCTTGGAGCTGGAGCGGGTGCAGCCTTTGGCTAAAATATGAGGTGGAACAGAATCGGTTTGTCTGACTTACTCACTACATGTGCCATATCTAAGCACTCTCTCAAAAACTTTTCAGCCATTTGCATTTTTCATAATTTTGCACTATGGCTGAATAGCTTGTTTTGAGGGGGCCTCTAAAGCAAAAACCCCATTAACTCTTAAACCCTAAGAGTGAGTATCAAAGTAATTAATTACCACAATAGCAGGTACAAAAATAATTATATCAAGGATAAAACAAATATATAATACATCTAATAGTTTCACCAGCAATACAGGCACAAATGAAAGTATAACTACGTTTACAATGTCTTATCAAAGCACGTTGAGTAATACAACATACATATATAGCACATTACATATAACTAAAATGACCCATTTTCTTTCAACACAATTTCAATTACACACAAAAACTCTGTGAACAAAATAAACATGTGCAGGGGTTTCAAAATGATTTGAAGTAGGCGTCAGACTCTGCACAAGTAGGTGTCTGTGAAAAGTTCATTACCGCATTTATCTGTGTATAAGCCAAACCCGTGTATAAGTCGACCCCCCATTTTCAACATCAAAAATCGGATTTTTCATCATTTCTAGTTAAAGAAAAATTCAGACCGATAGAAAGTTCCCAAATGTTTGATCTTTTATTTCTAGGAATGTATTGAAAACACAGTGAATTAAAAAAAAACTGCAGAGCAAAATGTAACTGTGTACTGTGAAGTTTCGTAGAACTTGTTTATATCACCACAATTCATGATTTAAGCATACACGAGCACCTTGAAAGGAGATTTAGTAGACCAAAGGAACACCGAAGAGCTTCAAAGGATCACTTGATGAAAACACCGCCATCTTGGAAACTACAAATTTGAGGAGCACTGGTAACTAAGATAACCTGTACTTACAATCTCATTGGTCCTTTTCTGGTTGCTAACAACAAGAAAACAATATTCACGCAACAAGCCTTACAAGCCTTTGGTTACAATAACATAATTGGTCCATGTGCGTAACAAACAAGACCATGTGAGAAAACAGCATTTGCCAGGTCACTAAGCTGCTGCAATCATTCAATGAAAACGAGAGTTCAGTACTGTAAACAGCAGCGAAGCTGTAACGAAAAATGTCTGCTCTACAGATCAGAAGATACAATAGAAATCAGCTCCAGTAGGTTTCTGTTTTAGCCACATAAAATGTATTACTTCAAACTTTTTTGTTAATGAAGGATGCACTGAAAATTGACAAAACTCAAAAACAATTAGAACTGGTTTTGTAAACTAGGTTTTACTAATGGACTTCAGGCAATTGTTATGCTAATTTCTTGGGTTGCTTGGGTCAGGTCGTGTATAAGTCAAGGGTGATTTTTTGGGCTGATTTTTCAGTCATAGAAGGTTGACTTATACACGGATGAATACGGTAATTTACATCCAAAAGTTAATTATTTTGACCAGAAAAACAATGACATGTCCTCAAGTTGCCAGCTGAACTCCCAGCCGTCACCAGCTTGTTTTGAAACCCCTGAAACAGCACCTTTCGGATGTTTTAGAGAAGAGACTGGTGCTCACCTTTGTTACCATAACGACAACAAAACCCTTTTCATCAATTTTGTACTCTGATACTGGCTGGTCATCATTTAATATTTTCCCTGAAAAAAAAATGATATTTCAATGAAAAAAATAATTAAGTTTAAACACACAAGCTGATAAGTTTCTGCTTAAGGGGATCAAGGAAAGATAGTCCTGGTTGGTATTTTGCCATGCAGACCATTTCCATGAAAACTGTTATATGCTGTGTATTCCGGATTTTACAACAGCTAGCAAATTCAATATAAAGAAGTGGTCCAAGTGAGTTTTTTTTTAATACCGACCTTACTATGCTCAGCCTGTACTGTCACTAACTTGGGCCAATATTCCTCAGTACAGCCCTTGTGCTTGGTTAGCAAGAAGTTATCAGTTTAATGTAATTGGATGATACCAACAATATCAATCACCCACATGAAATAGTTATCAACTGATATAAGTTGACCACTTGATATTTATCATGATTTTCAACTGCCAAGTCTTATGATTTTTTGAGAATCAACTAGCAGTCATAATAATAATATACAGAATTCTTTACCAGCATATATAAGTCTGATGCTAGCCTTGGGATAAGCATCCTTTCCTTTCTCAGTTTCCAGTTGGTTTTTGAGATCTGCCACCTGAAAGCAACAAGGTTGTTAGATAAATTTCCACATGACAACAACGTAGAAGTTGACTACAGTATAAACTGTGGAGTACAAATGCCTTATTATAAGTGTTGCACTGGACTACTGAAATACGTGGGAGGAGGGTGGCCTCTGAACCAGTTAACTCTCACAAGTGACCAGGAGAGAGTTTCTCCTTACAATATCAATACAATATCCAATATCAAGCAGTAAAGTGATGAGATTAAGAAAAATGTAAATTACTGGATTATTAGAGCATCCAATGCCAGATTCTCAGAACTAACATCATAATAATTTTTATAGTAGAAAGGAGAATGAATTACGAGAGCTTGGAAGTGAAAGGATGGACCATTTTTTGACAAAGAATCAGATCAATATCTCAATAGAGCAGCCAGCCAAAGTACAAAGAATGTGTGGATTTCCACAGCTGTCAACTACCTTTGGTAGCTCTAAGAAGACTGCAGCTCTTGTCAGAAACAACTGATAGAATTCTTACATATTGAAAGCTTTGGTTTACAAAAACAAAAATATCCATTGATCCCATAGGAAAGTACTAGCAGATTCTCGAAAGGACAGTAACCAAAATAAATTCCTCTTATGAAATTCAAATATGTTTCACAGCAAAAAATTTTAATGGCAAGCCTTTTTTAAACCCATGTTTTACTACAGGCTTGAATAAATAATATAAAAGATTTATATGGGGCCATTTCTACAAAGTATCCAACAGCACTCTATAATACTGAAAGTTAAATAATGAAATAACAAATGCATCTAAAAAAGAAAGGCCTAAAACACATTATTTAAATTATATACATCTATTAAACCAATGTATATCAACTAGAAGTTCTCTCAAAAAGAAGTGACTTCAGCTTAGATTTAAAAGTGTTCAACAAGTTGTACCTCTCCATATCCTATTGAAGAAAATTCTTTATTCTTTTTTCTCAGAGGGAAGAGGCAGATTTTCCTATCTCTGCTCACAGGCAAAGCAATGCTTTTGTGAGTTGCTAAGAGCATCACTAGCTTCTTTGTCATTTTTCATAAATACACTTTGTTTTGCCAACTGGCCAGCACTTTCAAGCAAAGTATTTCTAATCAAATCAAGCAGAATTATAACTTATCAATCTTCTCTTTGCTCTCTCTTAAATCACTTTGATTGTCAGCAAAAATTGTTTAGGAAATAAATTTGTAACTTAAATTGCATAGCAAGAACCAAAGGAATTCAATGAGAAAAAGCTGCATTAAATTCCCTTTTGGGCCTAATGAACATGTCTCATTTTACTTTAGTTTTTTTGGTGGAAAAATTTACATATGCCATAACAACACACAAACGAGCAAGCTCACACAGCTTCAAAACCTATCATTGAATTTACACACAAATACTTTCCTTGCCATTTCCTGACTGAGCAGAGGTATCCTTTATACATTAATCATTGATGGAGGTAAATAATTCTTACCATAAGATCATTAAATGTTGTTAAGGAAAATATTGTTCGACAGTCATTGAACTTTAGTTTGTTGGCCAAAACCAGTAACATTTTTTTTAATAGTGTACATGCACTTTTTTTTCTTAAGCACTCTCTAATTGGCAGTTGTCTGATTGTGACAGATACTTGTAAAAAAAATGTTTCAAAGTTTGTTTGGAAGCCTTTTAAATCGCATTTATTGTTACACAAATTAAAATCTTTCAGTGAAGCCTCTCTCTTTAATTTGCATTACCTGTGTTTTAAGCCTACATGTAGATTTGTCTGTATTGGGAAAAACTGTGCCCGAGGTCTTGAGTACCGCCTGAGGTCCTAGGGTGAGGGTGGTACTCAAGACAGACCAACTCCAAAGAATAATTAAAGCATACCTCTTGCTCTCTCTTAAATTTGCATTTCCTATGTTTTAAGCCTAGGTTAGTCCATATTGGGAAAAACTGTGACCTTTGTCTTGAGTACCACTCTCAGCCTATAGCCTTGGGTGGGACTTTGTACCTTGGGCACAGTTTTTTTCCAATATGAACCTCCCAGTGGGCAAATAATGTATTAATACTGGTGCAGTAAATGAAAAAGCCTATGACTGTACATCTTAAGATTACAACTTAGTATTTCAAGAAAATATTTCCTAGAGGGGCACAATGTTCTCGGAGGAATTAATCTGAACAATTCTTTTAAATTCTCATACATCTAGCTGTACATTTGATCTTGTTGCACATACAAAGTGTGGTCTGAGAGATTAAAAAAAATTGTATTAAAGTATTGTTCAAAAGACTTCCACGTACGAACTTACACAGGAAGCAGTTCATACCCAACTCTCACAACTTTCCAGGCTTGGATAACACTACTGTATGATTCAATTACTTTCCAGGTGTTCAATGATATGTGCTTACATTAAGAACATGCTGAAAACTAGAGTGAACTTCAAAAATTGCAATCAAAGTTAGGTGTGTTTTCACATGCCTGACAGTTCTACTGAATATTCCCCACAATTGTTACAAAAGGACAGATGGTGAAGATTCCAACATATGTTATTGTCATGGCAGGCGATCAAAAGATTGTCAGGTTAATGATCTTCACTTACTTATTTTCAACACTCTTCACATTACATGATCAAAAAAATTAGTCAACCTAACACACAAGTTTCCAAAAAAATTAACCCGACTATTTTACAAAGTTCATGTATTTCGGTGATAATTAAGTGATTACAAGGGCATGAAACAAGAGAGAAAAGCAAAATAGATGTAATCCATAGGAAAATGTACAATTTATAAGTTGAAATATCTAATCCATAGCCTGCCGGCCAGTTCCCATTCATTTCTGGCAGGAAGTTAAAAATTCTTTGATTTCATACCATTGCGACTTGTATAATGAAAGGTGAAAGAATTTTCAGTAAACAAATATTATCGATTACTCAATCACACGTGTTATAGAGACAAAAGCCTACTTCTAGAGCAGGACCTCTTAATGCTCAACTTAAATTGTACTTGGTCTAGAAAAAGAGTCGACACTTTGAGTAAGTGGTTAAGAAATATGTCGAGAGCTTATTTCGATATTTGAAAAAGTAATTTACTCTTCAAGTAACCAAATGCACTGAAAGATAGGATAATAGAAACACAGTAGACATAGCAAACACTACAAACAAAAATAACGAGAAAAGATAGAAAAATGCTATAATCGATGTAAATGTCTGAAAATTGAATAAAAGACCGAGACCTGCTCGTGATCGATCAGGTTGTCAAACGTACCGTTGCAGACTCGTCTATTTCAAGCTTGAAAGTTTGTTGTTGGAGAGTTTTAAACGTTATCTGCATGGTTCTTCTCTAATATTGCAACAGATTTAGATCCCCGACGGTAAAATACAACGGCTGAGAGCAAGGAAATCGAAGAAATTTGGAATACTGCACTACAAGCATTTGTAGCGTGTAATCCTTAGAAAGAACCAGCAACATGACGTCATCAGGTTGGCTACGCGTACCTCGCATGCGCTATGCGGGGCCCGTAGGGTTATGGGTAGTTTTTGGTAGACTGGGCACGAGGTTGGGTGTAGTCGGAAAAGACTAGCACTAGAAGGAAGACCCGGAGCAAAGTTATCATCGAATATCTATTGCCAAAATTGTGGACAAATGAAATTCGTCTGTGAACTTGCAATAAGTATTCTTGCAGCCAAATGTGTGTTGTAGAGATTGAAGTGACCGAAGTCACGAGGTTCGTTCCGTCTAACTTCGTGACTTTGCTCGAAAGCTTCCGGAAATTCACGGAGGAATCCAGAATGATGGTAACCATCCAAATCCGAAGAATAATCAAAGCATACCTCAGGCGATCTACAAATACAGTAAAAAAATATTATCCTGCGTTTATCAAATTTCCTTTAGCAAAATTCATCAAATTTAGACGCTGTGATCAAAATCTTTCGGTTGTGTGACCGCAAGTATTTTCACTGATTGAAATTAAAGATATGTGGTAGTAAACTACTCGTGTTTTCCTTTAGTCAGAAAAGTACAGGGTTATTTTCATCCGCCAAAGTGTTACTGATCGATCCAGTCGCCAAAGTTTACGAAAGATAATTGAATTTAATCAACCAGCCAATAAATTTAGACTGTTCCCACATTAGATCGTAAACAATCGAAGCGATTTACCATATTGGGTTGTGTTTTAACTAAATATGTTTTGTTCACTCGAAAGGTGGTATTTGAAGCAACAATGCTAAGTATAAACTGTAACAAACCTGGCTATCTTTTATGCGCGGTTACTATTCTAGGACGATGGCGTTAGGCCCGTGTCTACATCTTAATGAGTAAGTGACTGACTCATTTGCATATTGGAGTCACCATAACAACTTATTTCTACGCTTTGCGTTAAGTTAAAGACGAGGCACTCCACTCCCAGGCCCGTCTGTTTGTGGACAACAATTTAGTTACATTTGTGGAGTTAAGCTGGAATTCCAGTTTTTCCTTCATCCTCTTACTGATCAGTAGTGCGCTACCACCCTTACATATTCCCATTTCTTATATGGACGGGAGTGTTTTACCTCAGTGGAACTAAGACACTCGTAGAATCAAAACGACCACTATACATCGGAGTGTATGCAACACGAGTGGTCACATTAAGCAACTACGTCACAACCCGCCTTTGAAAACGTTTCTTTTCAATCTACCACGTATTTATTGCCTATATGATAACAAGAAACATTACTCGTTAGCTCGAAGATATGAATTTTATTTTCTCTCATCTTCTCACAACCGTATAATATCCTCATCATAGCTATCCCCTCCGATCAGCTCCTTGTCAACAACGACAAAAAAATTTATTTTTCTCGTTGTTGACAATCATTGTTGTCGTTGTTGAAATAAAAAAATTTATATAAAAGCTTCTAAATATGGCCAGCTGCCCCCAAATAAAACTTAAAAACTATTATATCATTATGCAGCTGCCTGTAAGATGAAAAGAAAATATATGACAGATTCCTCCCTCGACCATGAGAATCTGTTCGATGACCTTTACATTTTTCTTTTTCTGGCCTATAGCTTATGTAGGCACACAGGGAAATGTTTTAATTCCTTCTCTGGTCCAGTTATAAGCGGGCTAAATAAAAACTACCATAACACATATAACATGATCGCTATAAAAAAAAAGATCGCCCGACTGCTTTGCTCGTGGCTCATAATGGCAGGAGCCCATCCTGATGATGGTCGATTCCATTAAAGCAATAAATGGCAATTAAAGAAATATATATTACTTTTGAATACATTGAGAATCCTCCTTTAAAAAAAATAATTTTCTTTAGTAAAAATTTATTTGCCTGTCATATAAAATTTTTAGACAGCCTAGTGGTGTTTTTTTTTATTAAAAAATATAAATCCCTAAAACACTGACACACAGGGAAAATTGAGAACTATGACCGGACGCATATGGAATTTGTGAGAAAAACAGCGAATTCTTGGCCCAATTCAAGTGAAAGGATAACATTGGGTTTATCACAGGCGGCCCAAGCTCCAGCTGTGAGATGATCATCTTGCACAACAACAGTCACAGCGGAATGGGCTTTTCTTATGTAAGTTGGAAACCTCGAAATGGACAACTCGCTAAAATGGGTACTTTTCATCAAAATAAACGGTCGGATAACAAGCGATACGCTGTGAAAGTAAGGTGAGGTATTTTCATTGAGAATTCGACGTATCGTTTCATTCCTTAGAGCAGTCGTAAATATTCTCATACAAACTCTTATAATTCCGCCATGACTGTTATTGTGCAAGATGTTCATCTTACAGCTGGAGCTTGGGCCGCCTGTGGGTTTATAAGCGAAATATTGGTAAAAGCTTGCTAAAGACAGCATTGGTAAAAGCTTTCTAAAGACAGCATGTTTCTTTTTCATTAACAAAAGGTTGTTTCCATGGAGATGGGCTCACAGGAACATCTGCCATCAAGACCTTTATGGATCAGTTCAATCTCCTGTTATGGTTTGTTGTTTAAGAAAAGCAAAAACACAGTCTCACTTTACGAATTTCTCACCCACTATTAAGCTATCATCCTGAAACGAAGGGCTAAGGTTAATTTTGCTTTGAGAGTCAAAAATTAGAGAAGGAGACCACTGCTGCGAAGTTTTACTTTGAACGGAAGGTTAATTGAAGCTGAACTGATTCGTTGATGAAGGACTAGGGATAAATTAGTAAGCTGATTCTATATTTTAAGCTTCACAATGCAAAAAGCCAGATTTCATGGTCAGCACTTTGGGATCTTTGAGAAAAGCTTGCGAACTGACGATTCCACGAAAAACACTACAACAGAACAGAGAACCCCTCGCATAAACGAGACAGAAGATATGGAGGAACACCTTGGAAAGAAAACACAACAACACAATATGGCGAATACGGTCGAAGGAAAGCGGAGACAGAGCGTATTTTACACGCACGAAATCAAGAAAATAATGGACGAAATTTTGAAGGAGAAACTATCCACTCAATTATATGACGCCAATACCTGTAGGGTTCTCTGCATTAGTTTGTCAGAGGATATTAAAAGCCGAGTAAAGAATCTAGGAATGGAGAGATTCCGTTTGATATGTAGCGTCAGTATAGGATCGAACTGTGGCCAAGGTATTTTGATGGCTAGTCGGTTTCTTTGGAATGACTTCAGAGATAATTTTTCGACTTCTTCTTTTCAAAATGCGTCTTTATTTGCTGTAGCTATCGTTTTCGGAGTTCTAAAAGAGTGAAGTGACATTTGGAGCGATGAAGAACACTGTAGAAGTCAGGCTGAATGGATTAAAGCTTTAAACAGCAAGTGATGATCATGAATCTATGTAACCGTACCGAAGTCTCAAGCCAAATGAAATAGATAGATGGCAAATTTTCTTTTATGATTTTACCTTTTTAAAGGTTATCTCCATGCTGGGTCGTAAAAAAATATCAAAATTATCATATTAAAATCGGTGAAAATGATAAAACATCCCTTGCAATCAAGTTTCGGTGAACGAAGCCGTAAATTTAAATAACAAAGATAGTTTTGAATTTCATGACTGAACTGTTCTTTTTAATGAATTAAGGCAAATTTTGTTTTCTCCGCTGTTCTTATGGTGACATTTCATTAATTTTTCTGTTTTCCTCTGTCAGGAACTAAAATATATTAAACAATATGAATTATTGACTCCAACGTTTAATTTGTTGACTTTTTTTATTGAAATAAGCAATTTGGAATGAAAATAATCACAGTGAAAACCTTTCAATCTACATGAATCAAATATCACGCCCACGTCCTCGGTAAATAATACCAAATAGGTATAACATTTGAATTTTCTTCGCGCTCTACTGGGGAAAAAAGTCCAGCATCGATTTAGTATGATTATTTCACATCATATAATCTGAGTTTTTCAAGCGTTGCGCGAATTGCACACTCGAATGAGAATTCTCACGGCCGTCTGCCATTCTGGAACCCAGACCTCTTACAGTCACACAGCTGGCTAACAACAAGAAGTCTCTAGGGTAGAGTAAGAATGAAATATTTACAAACGCAGTTAGTTATTACAGATTCTTCAAGTTTTGAACTCAGACCATGGTCGCTTATTCGAATTCGTCAGCTTAGGTTGACACGGGCATAAATAATACTATAAAAAAAACGGGCGGGAGATATTTTCCAAATGAATTCGCACAACTTTCAAATAACTGAGTAGAGAAACCGTATCGCATATGGCATACAGTACTCCATTATATAAATGATATCTCACGATAAACACAGTATTTAGCTGGTGTGTACAGAAAAGGTTAGGGGCCCGCTTGTCTACCCAACCTATAATTTTCTTGAAACTCAAAAAACTCTTTCTCCAAACTTGGCGAGTTAGATTTTTAATTTTAATGTCTTTGTCGGTCATAGATATCAATATCTATGAATCAAGTACCGATTAAAGGATTTCGTGAAAAGTCAGGCGGTGTGTGCACTCAGATTTCTGCATGAATAATATCAAAGACAGAAATAATATTCCCAGACGCGAGTTATTTAACAGGGATTCTACCCTTGACGTGCAAACGCACTGCAAAGAGACAAGAGATCTTCTTATACACGAACTTTTTTCAAGTCATCCACCAGGCTTAAATATACGTTAAATATAGGATTCGTAAAAAGAGAAACGCTACCCCTCCTGAGAACGAATTCATCACGCTCCACGTTTAATAAAAACGTACAGAAGTTCTAAGTAAGCTTAAAGGATCGAGGATACTCAGGTGAAAGTTTTGAGAAACGTATCTCTTGAGTTATTTTCTGCGGGAGAGAAAGGTTACTTAAATACAAAGTAAATAGTGTACAGGAGAAAATATTGCCTTTTCTAACAACCTAGCAACTTCTCTGCTCGCAAAGTGATCACTTATCAATTTAAAAAGTAAAATCGTCCTCAATTACATACAACGCTAAACCGGAGATCGCTTTATTTCTTCTAATTTTCCTATTTATTGCTTTCTTCATTTATTTTCGAAAACACTGATTCCTTTCAAAATTTCTAACCGCCGCCCCCTGACGCGCATGACGTCCTTATTCTAACTAAAGATCAGAGCTTGCCGATGTTAACTTTCGACCCGGCTGATGCCAGTTGGTGTTACGGCGTTGCTCTTCTTTCATACAAGCCGGTCCAGCTGCTCTTTATACAAGACGGTCTAGCAGGATAAATGTCATAATTTAGTATTTTCAGTGTTGCGTGAAGGCAGGCGAAACGGCTTGCACAATATCTGCATCATTCCGGTTGCCATTGTCACTTGTCACCATTCCTGGTGACAAGTTATGTTAGCAATCCCAGACACAACGTACAATCCTAACCACAAAGAGTAGATAATGAACCACAATTTCTTTGAACTTCTGACCTTCCTATATTTATAATCTCTTGACCCAGACGTTTATTAAATCCTTAAAAAAATGTAAAGGATGCTCAGCTACGTCATCAAGTTATTATATTGCTTCTTCAAGAGCCTTTCGTTGTCAATCAAATTCTCCTCGTCTGTCATAAGGTTAATGAAAAACCAAAAAGGAAACAAATTATGAGCTAATCAAAAGACTGATATCGGTATTTGAAGCTCGCAAAATCGTGTAAGTTTTCGCCTTGTTTCATCACGTTTCTAATTGGAGGGAAATCTTTGGATAATGAGTAACAAGACTGGGACAAGAAGTCCAGCGGCAAGATTAAGAAGTTTGGCTTTGAGTAGGTCTGTTGGTAGACCAAAACTACGAAAAGCTTTGTCGGTAAACAGCGAAAGTGAGCTATTAAAGGCAGTCGCTGGGACTTCACTTACGACAGGCAAAGATTTCGGCGTGAGCAAAACCCCGCCTTTACAAAGGAAAGCACTAAGTGCCTCTGAAAATGTACTTTCAATCAAGTTACAAGCCAGTTCATTTAAGGAATACGACAGAGAAATCACGACTTCAAGCAACCATGCGGAAAACGTCGGTAAACAGCCAAGGAGTGGCAAAGAGTATCAAAAAACAAACAGTTTGGATCGTAAGGATTTAAACTCGAAAATACAAGAGATAATTCGCCAGAGTCTGTCTGCGCACCTCGAAAGTATGGAATACAATCACGAAATCTGCGGCAGCAAGTGTAGAACTATAAGCCAATCAATAGAGAAAGGTGTCAAATCTCTTTACAATACTCAATACAAAATTACAGCTCTGGTTTACATCGGCGCTATTCGAGACCGAGGAATTGAAATCTCTAGCCAATGTGTTTGGAATCCGAAGACAGATAACTTTGCGATGGCAACACTTGACACCAATTCGCTGTTTGCAACAGGGATTGTTTTTGCTACGTTATTCAATGATGACTAGATGTTTGCCCGCCGATTTTTAGTTCGTGAGGGAATCTTGGCTCTCCCGCAGGAGATGTTATTATTTTTTCACTTCAAAAATATCAACAATAGAAAGAAACAGTGGGAGACAAGTTGAAAGAGTTATTCATTGATAGGGAGATAATTGATGGTGCGATTAAAATTAAAAATGAGAATGCTGTTGTAAATTGTTTGAAAATAGGCAGCGAGGCGCTTCATTAATCTTAATTGTTTCTCAAGGTTCAATATCTCAGGAGAACAAAGAACTAAGTTCTCGAGTCCTTTCTTTCAAAGAAAGTCATGAAGTGTAAATGGTCAGAACTTTTAATTTCAGTTTTAAGTTTTCAATGTCAGTATTTCGAGACTGCGTAGAACCAACAGGAGTTTTACAGTTTATCGTATCAAACTCAATAAACAAATTAAGGCCATATTCTAAAGCCAAAATGCATTTGTGTAACTTATTTGGATAATTTATTCACGTTGAATCCACTGTTTGACTTTTTCGAAAGCGAGACTCATCCACTGTGAAAAGATTGAAAGTTTATTCAGTTGACTCTTCATGGTCCTTAGTGAGTGGTTCTTTTAAAGACAAAACAAATGATGGACAGGCAGACAAAGAATCGCAAACATCTCGGATTTATTTCATGTAAGTCAGATATCGTACATTTTTGTTCTTGGACATTATCTGTTCCTCAAAGCTCACAAGTTTCCTCGAGCTTCGCTCTCAGAACTGACTGTTCGCATCTTGTTTTGGATAATGTCCGCGAACAAACCGCCGCGCATGTTAAATGGAGGCTATTGTTTATATTTCCCAATAGGCAATATTTCTTCGAAACCAGAGGAAAACTCAAACGAACTGAAAAACAGGAAAAAGTCTAACAGAACCCAGTTGTTCAAAGGAGAGATAATTCTATTCAACGGATAAATCGCTATCCAACGAACAAGTTGTAAACAAAACGTACTGCGTTATCCACTGAATAGAGATTGATCAAGCACTATTCACCTCCAATTCGGTGAATAATTACTAGTTCTTCCATTGATAGGACTTTTCCTACCCTATATCAGCAATTGGTGCACCCGGGGGTGGAAGTAACGGAAACAGTTAAATAAATTTGTGTACCGCTTTCTCATGTCTGAAGCTCTATATGTGGCCACCGACAACCTGGCGCTGTATATTGGCTGGTCTCTGAGTTGTCTGCCAGATGCAGCTGGAGAGCAATTCAGCGCCCCCCTTCTCTAATAAGCTATCCCTTATAAGCGCCAAATTTGTCTTTGATGATAATTGCCCCTATTCTAATAAGCGCCCCTGTTGAGAAAGCATCCTCATTACAATGAGTGCCCTTATACAAATAGGCGCCCCTGTTCCAATAAACACCCCTATTCTGTTTAAGTAATAACACTGTTAGAGTACATTACATTGAGGTCAATTGATGTCCATCTTCCTTAAATTGCTCAATTAAAGCTTCACAACTTAAGAGTGGTCTTTGTCTCAGTCTCTCAACTATTCTTTCGCCGTGAGTGCACAGTTCCTTCAAACGAAAGATCCCGTCTTAAAATTTTACGACGATTGCTTGGTTAGTCGTTCTGGCAAGGAAAATTCCAGGGAAAACAAGTCCGTTTTGCGGTCTTTTCGAGTTTAAGTCCTAAGTCCTAAGTCCTTTTCGATCCTAAGTAAACATAAAAGCTTTTCTGCTGTTTCTCAAAAGAGATTAAGCGCCCTGTTTCAGAAAAGCATTCCCCCCATGAGATACCAAAAGTAAATAAGTGCCTCGGAGCTTTCCAGAGGATACATACATCACTCTGTGTCGATGATATCTGGTGCTTCTGTTTTCTACTTGGCAAAGAGTTATTATAGTAATGGTAATCTGGGCTCTGTTAACATAGCAATTAGTGAGATTACAGCCGCATTTTTAGATATATCTAACATACTAGGAGAGGAAGGAAGTTTTTGAGTTTCAGGGAGGCACCAGTTTTCACAGACATGAACGGTCGTCAAGTAAAGCATTCCAATAAATCAACGATGAAAGTAGAAACTCTTACCTAAGTAAGTGAAGGAAATCAAGGTGGAATGAATCAAAAGTTGCAGTTTCGTTTAAGTTTTTGACATATGTTAAGTTTGCAATGCTTCAGATATGCTTTTTACAACGGCTGCGGAATTGGCGGTTAAAATTCAGCTAACTATGCCGGTTCATCAGGAATGACAAAAGTTTTACATCACGTAGACTTTCTATACGTATAAAAAACTGAGATTCTAGGAGAGCACTAGAAAACCGATAGAAAATTGAGGTTTGCTTTTGTAAAAGCATTACACCGCACTTTCTATCGGCTTACCGGCGTAACAACCCACTTGAGCTGTTGGAAGGACATTCAAAAAGTTTTTAAAGCACTCACCTCTGAATCATGATTCCCATTACTTTCTCTTGCTTCTACCCCACTGGGACCCTGTTTCCATGGTCCTCTACTTCGACGAACGAAGTCAATTTTCTGTCTTCTTAACCTCAACCTCAAGCTTGCTTGATACTGACACATCTACAATCACGGACCTAGCGCGTCCTGAAAGCCGCGGTCACACAGTCACGGTTTTAGGTTTGTCTCAACTTAGTCGATGAAATGTCACTCCAAATGTTTTGAACAATCATTTCAATTTGTTATACGCAGGGGTGATATTGGCTAAAATAAAAGGCTGCTGCTCTGAATAATTCATGTATGACAGGCAGCTAACATTACACAACTTCCCGCTGTTTGTGTTCTTTCAAAATTTGCAGATTCTGATATTAACTCCAGATTTTAATTCACCTGCTTCTCTCATTTTGTTACCATAACAACAACTGCCAAAATCTATCTTCTCTCACTACAAATAATGAGCGGCAGAAAACGTTTCGTTCAGGATCATATTTCATCATTTTGCAATGGTTAGCGTTACAAGGAATGAATCTACTGAAATCCTGGCGAGGAAGTTTAACTGATATTTGTCTGATGGAATGCTAATTCATCTGTTTCGGAATATATTCTTAAAGTCATTCTGTGTTTTCTAATGGAATCAAATCGTCAAAATCGTCGAAATATGAAGGACAGTACGACAAGTAACCGAACTTAACTGCGTCAAAAAAAATCATGGCAGCTTTAGTTAAGGCTATCGAGCGGAAGAGATTCAAACAAGCCAAATTACTTTTGAAACTTGGCGACAATGTTAATCAACAGGAACAATTATCAGGAAAAACTCCTCTCTTAGCGCTTTGTTTCTTAGAGGACGAGAATCTAGCGTGTCGTATGTCAAGGAAGCTACTTCTTAGAGGAGCAGACGTTTGCATGCAAGACGAACATGGAATGAGTCCACTCATGCAAGCTTGTAAGCTGGGTAAAGAGAAACTAGTCAAAGTACTTATTCAGAGCGAAGAGTGTGATTTTGCTGCTGCAGACAAAATGGGGAATACTGCGCTTATTTACTCCGTTGATGCTGGTAACGCTGTTATTACTAAAGCTCTCACAGAAGCAATGAATTCCTACGATATACGAGCTACTGATAAAGCCAACAATAACGGTGAAACTCCTCTGATTAGAGCGATGAAACTCAAACGAGATGACTGCAAGGAAGTGTTATTAAATGATGGGAAAGCGTCCCCTTCAGCCCGCGATTTTGATTTAAAACTAAACGCAAAAGAATGGGAGAGGTATCTAAAAGATATGGGCGAGGATGAAATAAAACCTATAGAGGATAAGGCGAAAAGAGTCCGCTACAGGGAACAAAATAGAAGTTCATGTGTGAAGTCAAGGTTCTCATCCATAATTGATTATGGACAGGATGTGAAGAGTTCGACTAAGCTAGGAACGCATTCAGTCAGCTCTAATCACAACTGTAACGATATAAATTCTACCAAGAGGTTTCCCCAAAGGACAAAGTCTGCTTCTTTGGTGAGTTGTATCAACACTAACAAACGCCAATCGACATCTAAGATTTTCCATTTAGAGTCAAGTGATGCTGTAAGGAAAATTACTGAAATGAATTTTTCAGAAAAGGGAAACAGTCGATGCTTTGAAAAACAGACGAACAAAGGCGAGATGATTTCAAACCAAAACAGTAAATCAATGAGAACCCAAGGGAGGTCATTCGAGCGTCATAAATTGAAGACATACCCAGTGAAGGAAATGCTTCCTTCGACTGCTGCTGTCACAGAAAAACAAAAGATGGCATATGAAAAGACTGGTGAAGACAGTGGAGACGGGTTATCTTTTGGTCAAAGCCATATACCTCAGCTTTTTAATCTGATGACTCAGCAAAGGACCCATTCATTCCGGTCTTCAGCAAAGACACCAGCCCCCGGAGAACAGAGAAGCAAGTGGTCGGTCCGTGAAGGGAAAGAAAATAACAGGAGAATATTTTCTGGAAGGAACTCAACCGCGATGCAAAAGCAGTGTCTCTTAGGCAGAAGATGGTCCACAGCCGAGTCTTCCCTTATTGCGCTCGAACGATTTCCCTTGCTTTACAGTCGTTCGGATTTCCAGGCGTTAACTCCAGACAACCGCGTGACTTTGGAAAAATCAGCTTTGAAAACAAGACCAAACTCTGAACTATCAAGCCTAGAAGAGCTAGTTACAAAAGGAAAGAATTTAAACAGAAAATCAAAATCACCAACTATATCTCCTAATTTTTTGAGGCTAAGCATACCTCTCTCAGCATCCCTTCCTGACAGCAGTGGTCACGGACGGATAAAATCTTCCAGACCAAGATATACAAAGCGCAATAGTGACCCACTCCCAGCAGATAGAACCTTATTAAGTAGGTCGTTGAGGACAGTGACTGCAGGCCCAGTGATCGAGGAGATAGAGGAAGGAGGGGATAACGAGATATGAGAAAAATTAATGGAATGTGGATTATCGAGGATACGATAATCTGAAGGTCGTGAGAAATCGTAACTCCATCCGGAGTTAAAATTTCTTCGTACAGCTTGACTCTGTAAAGGAAAAAAAACCTCTTAACTTACCATGGTACTTGGTCAAAATTATGTGATAATATGCACTTACTATTTGAAAACCAAGTGCATTTGTGAACATGCAGAGAAGATAATCTATGCCCTCAATCAAAGTAGTTTTCGGAACGCATAGCACCTTGCCTTGCACAGCACGCTTAAACTGCGAGAAGACAGTAATTGTAAGAACAGTGTAGCATGTGCTGAAAGAAAGGATAAAGAAAAGTTGCGATTAAATGTTCAGCCACCGAAGTTTTTGTTGTGCTATCTTCATCTCACATTTTTTTTTTTTTTTTTTTTTTTTTTTTTTTTTTTTTTTTTTTTTTTACTGAAGTAATCTTCATAAAAAAAAATGACTTAGGTTTTGTGTGTCAATTTCTGTAGCTGGCTGACATAAAATGGGGTAAATGAGTGCGGAAAAGGAAGGACGAAAACTTTTCTTGGATGGTAAGCCAAGCTACACGGATTGAAACACCTAAATTTATTTAGTCTGTGATAAATTGGTTAGACGATGAATCAAAGAGAAGCAGCTGACGGCAAGTGCTGAAATCATTTATAGCAGTAACTTTGAGAGACCGTCCAAAGATCGGAACAGTTTAGTGAAGTAACCTTTAGGGGATAAAAGTTCTGCTGATGTAAATCGGAAAAAAATGCTCTGAAAGTAATAGAAGTGCTTCAGGAGAATCACTCACCTAAGACAGAGAGAGTAATGAGCAGATGTATCGGGGCCAGGAAGAAAAAAATCGTGAATAACTCGAGATGGACTAAAGTGGAAAATCGCCTTGCTTTTGACTTGGTCTAGACACGGATACATTCTGCATCTCTCCATAAAACATGACTAATTTCTGTAGATCACAGGCTGCCTCGCTCTCTCGTCGGGCCTTAAACCTGTTAATTATCTGTGTCTGAATCAGGGCTTACCTTTCATGGTCAGCAAAAAGGTCAAGTTTTGCGTTCAGGAAATGAAGACATTAATCAGAACAAATTTCACACATCAGTACAAATGGATCAAATGATTTTATACAAAGGATTGATTGACAGAAGTGCAATATTGAGAACTAATGATGAAGGCTTTCGTTGAGCGTTCCTCCTCTCTTCTTTACCTCGTGCATTGTCGTGAAAACCAGAAGTCTTAACTGCATCGAAACGTGACCGATTTTAAGTTTGACTGACGTAAGAGGCTTTAAATCTCATTTAGTAAGGTGTAATACGAGAGCACACCAAATCAAAGTCGCCAAAGATACATAACTTCCTGACTTAACAAGTTGTAGACAAAGCTCTTCATTCATATCGGAGAAATAAAATTTCCATGATTTTGTTGGAGCAAGAAACCTATTGCCCCAATCACACCAAACCTAAACATGTTTTAAATCTATTTTGGTCATCATAGTTCATCATCCAAACAAGCTGCATAAACCGATTTTTATCAACTTCAAATTTAGCACGTTGAAAATACAAGTTAATGAGTTCTTGAATCCTGTGGAAAATCCAGTTTTTCAGTTCTATGTTTGTGATGTTCACTTACTTGAACCCGGTTTAACGAAACAAGTTTTGCTGACGAATAGGATTGAGCAAGTCATACTTACGCCAGTTGTCTGCTTAAAAAAAAATCCACTCTTTAAAAAACCGGAAACTTGCTTCATGAAAACCGTCCCATTGTTGTTACTCTGCGTACAAAGCATAAACAGTTGCTTGAGCAAATAATGACGAATTCGTAAAGGAAACAGTAACGAAATCGTCAAAGTTCTCATTCCAGGCACATCTGCTTGTAATTCGTATTCCCTGACCTTTCTTCTCGCCAATGTGCACAACAACAACTAGTTTGTATCGTGGGCATAGCAAACTTTTTACCTTCTCTTTGATGAGCCGGCAAATATTCTGACTGTGGTCTTTGCACTTGGAACTATCATAATCTTCGTTCTTGAAGCGCTCTTTCAAAACATCTGCAATTATGGTTTCCACTGTTTTAGTTGGCATTGGCGTTTTGGCATCTGGCAACAATTTGTAAGTGTTTTCATAGAAATTTATCCCGCTTGAAAACTCGCTGTCGGCAACGGAGGCGTCATCGAGGCGATCTGTTAGATGAGTGTCGTTGCGATTCATTGCCGACTTCTGGGATGGAACTTCTTTGGAGTCCAGTTTAGAAGCAATTCCCAGTTTGAGCTTGGAGTGTGGTTGAGGACTTTTTCCTGAAAGGGTAACAATTCCTCGCTTAGTCCCAGATGCCGACATTTTAAAAATCTTACGGCAGATGTATAATAACTTTGCTTGCTTTTTGTTTTGAAGAAAACGAAAGCGTAATTTTGATTGTTTTCTCTCTCTACAGTCAAACACAGCCATTGGAAATAATTAAACCTCAAACTATTCAATTCGGTAACAAAGCCATGTAAAGGGACTCAAAGAGCTCGATAATAAAGAGTTATAAGCATGTTAATCAAAATGGAAAGTTCGTGACGCTAAATAAGTACGGGCTTTGTGTGATGAAAGTTCTCTTACAATTGGTTTTATAGGAAGATGAATGTTTGAGTGGAATTGAATAAGTTTTTAAACAATTCACTGATTGTATTGAATGCCGGCATTCCGTATAAAGTCGTTTAATTCCTTCTAAATAATTAAACGCCTGCATGGAAAAAATAATGAAGTAGGAAGGGAAATGTTATCATATAGGCATGTCTCCTAACATCATTCATCGGAATCCTTTAACTCCAATCATGATTTGCAGACTAGAATAATCCACCTTTAGGATAGATCATAGGAGGTTTATTTTTCTTTTTTCAGATCAGTTATTGTGTTGTGGACAGTAGAAAAGTTTATTTAAGGAAGACACAGTAAGTGCTTTTGATAATACCCTCTTAGGTTGATATTTTTTCAAGGTAAATCTCATAAGCTCGTTTTACCTCATCAGTAGCAAGAAAGACTTCCACAATTATAAACTCAAAAAGGCGTGTAGAACCTGTCTCAATATTACAAGCAGTTATGGAAGTCAGCTGTTATCCATGATTCCCTGTTAAGCTCTTAAGCCATTGTAGGATGAGCTTCTTGTGTTGTCTATAAATCTGTTTGGTGAAAATGAAATCAAATAAACCCAAAGTTATATATACCAATTGTATGTGAGTTTGGAGAGTTTAAAACAGAATTAGAGGCGAGACCTCAGTTTCTGCTTATGGTGTGTGGCTGAGGGTTACGCTGTTTCAAGTTATGATGACGTGCACATTGTCCTGAAAAATTACACGCTTTGTTCATACGTGTCAAATATATGCAGCCACATGATCAGATTTACTCATCATCTCAGAGCCCACTATCTCTTTTTGCTAAACAAGAAACGCGTGCTGGTGACCAAATGTCACAATGGTTGTGCAAACGGTATATAAAAACCCGGTTTAAAACGTTTTTGAGACGCGGACGGCAAGTGGGATTAAGATTAAAACTAACCTTGGTGCACTTTAACGACCATAAGGTCTTCGTTCTAGCAATTTAAACCAAACTGTGCGGACCAAAAAAGTGTCAGTAATAAGCACCAAGAATAAGTACTTTTAATTTCCACCTGCCGTCCGCGTCTCAAAAACGTTAGGTGCTTACTGAAGCTCCCTTTTTTTGATGGTAGAAATAGATGTCGTGTGGTTTCTGGGGAATACTTCTCCTTTAAGATAGAAACTGACGGCCTCGTTAATAAATATTTTGAATCCTTTCTACCGTTAAAATGGATTAAGATCGAATGGATCTTTTTAAGTAGCAAAAATGGGCCAGTGACTCCTTCGTTCATTTTCTACAGCCCCCCTGAGGTTCCTGTTGGCTCTCGCATTTTATTAGTCTATCACAGTTATGGTTTCATTGAAAAATGTGTACCTGCGAATTGATAAATCAAGTATAGTGCGTTGTTCAACTCTTCTGAAAATACATTCTCTTACCCGTGGCATGCTGGTTTATAATGAAATTAAGCAAAAACTTCGTCTTTCATGTAGACGCACATGTCGGTAAATCTGGAGCAAAACGTGCAGCTTTACTTTTTACCAATCTTGTGGAAACAAGTATTTGGACTGTAAAGGGGAAGTTCAAGCTGAGTTCTGCACTTGGAATAAGTGACCCAAACTATTTGAGCTTACCTGAGTTTTCCCAGCAGAAAGCAGTTAGGAGTATTGCCACTCCTCCCCATGGATGGGTGTTAGGCCATCCCAGGTATCCACATTTTGTCCACGGTACTCTGACGGTTAATTAACCAGCACCCATATTTATGCTCCTGGAAATGTTTATCATAACAAACACAACGCATTGACCCCGGTTTGAACTTCAACCTCAATGTTTTGACTCGCAGTCTGGGGCTCTAACCTTTAGACTGAGTCAGTGTTGAGTGTTTTAGAGTGTTGAGGCGTGGTCTAATTGCCTTGAGGAGACTATTATCCCATTCACACCAGCACATGTTTAATCAAACCGAGTTTCACTGAATGAAAATCAGGAAGAGAGTCGGAATTAAAAACTTAATTTTCCATTGGATTCAAGTATTTACCAGCTTGTATTTTCAATGTTCGACATTCTACTAAGTACAGAGTCGACAACTATCGGTATATGCAACTTCTATGAAGAAAACAGCTTAAAAACACGTTTTATCCTTGGTGTGAAAGGGGTATAAGATTGTTGTTAAATAATTCGAAAATTTTTGTTCTAATTTTTGTGAATTTCTTGGAAAAAGTTTGGAAAAAGGAGACTTAAGACATAACGAGATTAGATATTCAATCAACAGTGACTTCCGCTCCTCACAATTCGTTCAGACATAATAGTTTATTGTTTAATATAGGTTTGGAATGGTGTCAAGCTCATTGAGCTGTTGACTGTGGAAATCTTAATTTTCATCGTCTACCTTGATTTTAAAGAGTACACTCGACCAAGAGCCGAGCTGAAAAAATTTGTCCTCTAATTACTAAAGAGAATTGTTCACCAAAAAAGAAAATTAAGTTTTTTAGAGACATAAAAAGTTTATCATGAGGTAGCAGTCACGAGAAGCCTTACGGAGGCTTTCAACTGATTACGGTAACCGCCAAGGTAGTCCTAAAAGTGTCTAAAATAGGGAAACGGAAGGAAACGGCCGACGTATAGTTCTAGCTAAGTAAGAAAGATTGCTTTGTAACAATGTACAATACAACAATTATTGCTACAGCTTTTGTTATTCTAATTATGGCACAAGCTTACAAAAAACTGTTTTTGTTCAGTTTTCTTAATTACGACAAGGACGTACTTACTGAATAGCTTAAAGACCTCCATAGAATTACGGCGTTTTCCATGTAATTAGAGGCTATTAGATGTCAATTCAACAGGCGTGGTATTCTGTTTCAAGTATCATCGATTATATTTGTTTTTCCTTTTTTATTTTGCAGTCACAGGAAGCTACAAGAAACTGTTTCTGAGTTGTAGTCGGGCAATTTTTATCAAAAGGCATCTGCGTGTCGATTTCAATTTAAAATGAAAAAAAAAAAGTCATGGCGTCTAATTAGGGAAACCATAATGACGGTGACCTTTTTGTTCAACTATAATTGCAAACCTCTTGTTAATACTTTTTGTCCTTCCACGATAATGGTTTTAAGCGAATCAGATAAAAACCGCTTAGCAATTTCCATTTAATTGAGGTATTCATAATATCTTTTGTCCATTGTTGAGTCGCCATCCTATTATTCACGTCTTTTGTCAGCCCTGAGTCCTTCACCCACGCTAAGTAAACATTGTTTGACCTGTTTTGCATTTGTCTTATTCCGAAACATGGGAAAGTTCTAGTTAAATGATAAAAATATCCAGGATAAACTGAACAGCATGGTGCACTTGGTCAATTACTGCTACGATCTCTGAATAAGGTTTGTTTTTCACTTATTTTTGGATCAAAGGTAAAGCGATTAAAAGAGAAAGTAAGCCAGTCAAGTTCAGGACATCTGCACATTATGTATACATGTTACTTTATGCTCAATATTCACTGGATAGTTTGCTCAAGTTGAGTAAACATTCATTTAAAGAAAGGAAGAGTTGACTCTTCATTTGTATCGCTTAGCAACGGAAAGGAAAGTTTACAAAGATAAAGCCGATAATCTTATCACAGTTTTAAGTGCTGACGAAAGATCAAAGAGGGTTGTCTTCGCTCGTCCTTGTGTCTCCAATCAACTTCTCGTAGTGAGCATAAATTGGAGATTTATAAATCCGCCTTTAAGGCGAAAAGGGTAGATTAACTTTTATAATAATCGAAGGGATGTTACATACCCCCCAAGTACTGCTGTGAACTAGATTTGTTGTCGATTTTATTGGTTTTAAAGTCATGGATTCACAAATCCACCGCATCAGCGCCGTAGAACATCGGCCACCTTCGTTGTCTGTATCTTCAGCGCAAGGAGAAACAGAGAGAAGGCGAAGATCGTCAACTAACGCGTCCCAAAATTCTGGTGTCAATACCTTTTCTCCTGACAGGAGCGACCGAAGAAAACCATCCAGTACAGCGACGCCATTCTTGTATTCCTCCAGCGGTCGCAAAGTATCTAGCAGTGTTTCTCCAAGGTTCGAGCCCATAGACACTGCAGCCTCGAAACACAAGCAAAGTGAAGTCTTACCGACCTATCGAATGGCACCGCAGGCCGACAGAAAATTCCGACCTCAAGTTGTCAAGAAAATTATGGATGAAGCTTTTGAAGAGAGCCTTGACGGACTAAACGGGTATGATTCAGTGAAATGTCGGGCGCTCACTACGCAAGTCTGCGAAGATATCAAACAAAGAGTAAAATGGCTTAATTTTGAACGCTGTAAGCTAATTTGTGTGGTTCATATTGGCTCGGTGAACGGTCAAGGTATGAGAGTAGCAAGCCAGTGTCTGTGGGATCACACGGTGGATAATTTCGCTTCGACAACATATTGTAAGGGCGACATTTTTGCGGTTGCGTTGCTCTTTGGAGTTTACAAGGAGTAGTTCAGCGACCGCTGTTCTTTTCGTATAGATTATTGTTCGTTTATAAACTGTTGTTACTAAGATCAGGGGCTTTAACTGTGAAAGCGTTAATATACAGCTTAATATATACAGTACAGTCATAAAGAAAGGTTAGGAAGCGCTAGCTGATATCATTCGGCAGCCTACTGAGTAACTAAATAACACCTTCAGTGATAATTTCTGATATCTTTGAAAACCGCATCAAAATCCTTAGGCTAGAATAATTTCAATTCTTATTTAACCTTTATCGTTACTGCAATGAACCCTTGTGCAAATTGGATTTGCAATGAAATGATTTCTTTTCCAATCTGATTTTTCCGAATTGCGTTTCAACATTCCATTGTTACACTCTTCACGTATTGACGGATTACAACCAAGCTACTTAGTGTAGAATAACATTCAGCCCGTGCTATGGTTAGAACAATGGGTGCAAAGCACATTTCAAATCACTGTAAGAAGATAAATGATAAATATACGATATATAGATAAATAAACATCTGCGCATATCATAAAGAATCAAATTCTCCGATACACCAATTACAGGTTGAGATTCAAACACAAGAAAAGGCACCACTGGATACAAAGAGCCGGAACCTTTTTTAGATTAACCTCTGGTAGCGCCGATAATCCTGACTATTTTCTTAATCGCGTTCAAGTTCTATGTAAAGATTCATTTTTCCTTTTACAAGTTACCTTCTTAAACAACGATTTCTCTGCAGACGGGTCAGCGGTACCTGGAAATAAAGGTAAGTTGCATGAGAGAAGTAAATGTTGCAAATTTACTTCGAACCTGGGAGAAAGAAATTTCCTAATCAATCAAGAGTATGCAAAGCCCAGAGAACTGAACATTGAAATTTGAACTGTTTTTCTGCCAACCATTTCCCTAAAAGACCCAAAAAGAAGACATGGGAAAAGAAATTTCCTTGAAAGTTTCTCAGGCCACAAGTTCCCCTAATGATTATGTATCTTTTGCCTTCTTTAACAAGTGAGTTTCGCATGGATAGCAATGAACAATTTGCTTATGCTGTTAGAGAGGAAAGAAATATGCCCACATGTGCAGAACAGTGCACATGCGAATAATAGCCTGAGTTCATAGCCATATTAATACTAAAATAGACCATCAAGTTGACACTATAGTGTACACGTGGATACACTGTTCAGAATGTAATTAGATTACCGTACATCCTCCAGCATTTATTCAAAATAAAAAAGAAAGGGCGCTTATTGGAAGTAGGGTGCTTTATCGAGGGGGACCCTTATTAAGAAACTATGAAGCTGAACTGATGCCGTTGTCGTTGAAGCTTAAAAAAATTATGAAATGGCGATTGAAACAGGTTTTCCTTGTGTTCCTACTATTTAAGAAAGTGCAGGAAGAGGGGCGCTTGTTTGATACTATGGCCTAGGGGTTGGGTGCTTACTTGGGGGAGGGTACTTATTAGAGCGTGAGCGCTGGTTTAAGGAAATACGGTCTGTAAAGTCTCAGGTTGTACAAATAAATTATTAGGGTGTTTTAGATTCATGTTTGTTTCTGAATGCGTGTGACCGCAAACGTCTAGGAGTCACTTGACTAGACTCCAGAAGCTCACATGTTGACTTTTTTCAAGTGAAAGCCGACGTCGATCTAAAATCTGAAAGTCTCGAAACTCCTTATTACAAACTGCTGAAGGCGGTTTGACGTTAGCGGTGAACACACCAAACGTGGATCTAAAACTCTCTATTTATATTTAATTCCTACCGCCCTTGAAACGAGTAAGTTTTCTAAGGGGCAGCATCAGTAGTTTAAAGTTTGATTGACACGTTATTCCGCGTTTCACTTCCGGCACAAAATTTGACGTCATTCCTACAAATGTCGCATACCCCGTATTTAACAATCGGTCCGCCATCTTTAATAAGATGCATTCTCTCCCAAACTTCTGAGGCCATGCTTACGCCACGAAATTTGCATATCAGGTCTCCACATTATTCGCTCCTTTACGTCGCATATCCACGAGTAAAAACGATAAATCTTGCATCTGGAAAAGGTGCGTTTCCATCATGTTGTCTTAAAATGGCAAAATTAGATAATTGCTATACCCATCTGAGACCTCTGAGTCTCGTTGAAAAAACAGATACCATTTGACAATGCCACATATTGCCATCTGACAGAGGCCGCGAGCGGTCTTTAACTCGTTGCGCCAGCCCTAATTGCTTTCAGTGCAGAATGAAGCACCAATCCTGCGTTGCCTGCCTGCTGTCTTCAACCGTAGGGGTTTCAGGGTCGGTTTTCAAAATGGAGGCGGGAGTATCAGATAATCTATAAGTTGGCATGGCAACTGACGGTGTGTACATATCCGTAAAGTCAGCAACAAATCACTGGAGACTGTTTATTTTTGGATGTTGGCAAAATGTTAAGAAACACAAAAACTCTCAATGGCCATCTTCACGCCAAGGACTTGGGAACTCATAAAGTCCGTATGCAGAAAGCCAATGGATATTGGGGAAACTAGTGTGGAAATAACAGAGCATAGTAATATAAAGACAAATTTGCAGCTTCTTATCATAATGTCTCAATAAAGGCTTTGAACTTGAGTTTGTTTTGAATTATATACTTGTGAGGGTGCCTCAAGGTTTCCTGTGAAAATTCAACGGGCGTAACGACTAAAATAAGTAAAGTTACGATTTTTTTAGCATTACAATCCAGCTTTTATTTTGGTTCTCTTTTACCAAATATATTTGACCAGAAAAATTCGATTCAAAGTTGCTGTTTCTGTTAATCATCTTTCATGACGCTTAGTACAAGTGTTTCCTGTTACATCTCTGACAGCAGGTATATTGTGAATTCTTCACCAGCTAAATTTAGTGGTTTTTCTTTCTGTTTTTGTACTCAAGCTTAGGAACTCCAAATGCATCCTTTTCGCTAGAATACAAGACAAGTTCATGGTTTAAAAGTTTTCTATTACTATTCATAATTTTATAGTATGAACAGTGAATTAGTTTCATTATGCAAATCCGCAATTGATGGGGTGGTTTCCTCTGAGAAGAAAACCAAACGAAGTGACTTCCGAAATTTGTGGCAGGAAATTCGTGCGCTTCAAATTTGCTGTAATAAAGTTTTTGGTTTTCTTTTAAAACAACAGCCTTAAAGCTGGAAAACGGAAAAAATCGAAAAGCGCTAAGGTTTGTTGATGTCATTAACTCTTTCAGAAATACTGTTTGAAATTAACCGAGCCACCTTAGGAGATCAACAACAGTTCAATAATTTGGTTTTTACTCCTAAAAGGCATTGTTATCATGAAAAGAGAATAGAAAAAAAAACCCTCAAGAACCAGTTGCACGTATCGTTCACAAAATTGGTATTATTTGCCGGTTTTATTTATGCGTTCCAGGGTAGAAATGGATCTTTGAGAAGAAGGTTGCAAGATTATACCGATTGTGTTTTGGAGGCAAACCACAACAAAAACATTTAGCACTTTTTGACACCTGCAGTAATAAATATTTCAGTAGTTTGTTTTTTAAGACAATAAGCGGTTTGCTAGCTTCTTTTTAAGACTTAAATGACCAAAATATTAGTTGAGCAGAATATAAATGAAAAGAAATGTTGAAAAATGAAGGAAACTTATCACGGCTTATGAATTTTTTTGCAACCTTAACTGATTTAACACTTCACTTATTACTGAGTTAAAATCTCTATGTCCAGCCTTTTGTTTCTGTTTTTCGCAATAGGAACAAAAGTTCCTATTTTTCCTCAGGGTAAAAGACTGCTGTTTCCTGCAAACCTCCGATAAAAACAAAAGAATTTCCTTTCTACATATGTAATTCATTTTCTTGTTTCCCTCTAAAAATTAAACGTTTAAGGCAGCTTTCAAAGGATGAAAAATATTGCACTTATTTTGAGTCTTTTGATGTGCGCTGCGCCGGCTCCCAACTTTGTACTGACCTAACATAGCAGACAGACCACAGAAATATTATCAATTGTATATCTGTAGAAATTGCGGAAAAAAAGCTTCACCCAAATAGGAAATTAATATTCTCTTTGCCGAAAGATGTATATCTGCAACATTGATTTATGCTTGTCGGCAAGATAACAAATTTCAAGAACAGTTTTCATCACAGAAATATTCTAGAAGGAAATTAAGATGCGATATTTATTTAAGTTCCAGATGACAGGTGTCTGCTCTAAAACTGACAGACATAAAGCAACTCTTTTAACGGACGATTTGTGATCGTATATCACCACGAAACCTGTCATTTTACAAAAGAGCGTTAATGTCTTAAACTGTACTGTTGCGAACTAAATTGAAGCTGAATGGTTAGGGAACTTTCGGGATCTGACAAAACAGAGTGCGCAAAATGGATGCGATATAATAACAGTGATATTTGAGAGCGCACTACTTATCGAGTTTTGCTTTCTAACGTAACAGCTCCGATTTAAAATGAAGTTTATGCATTTTTTCCGTCTAATTTAGCGGCAGTCTACAGCCTATTGATTGCACTTTACTTTTGCTCTAAAGCTAGACTTCGATTTTGAATATGCTATATTTTTTCTACGTGAGATACATAAATTAGGCTAACAATTTATGAATGGTAATCCTTTTTTTTTCCTTCCTATGTTTTTCGTGAAACTAACTGTGTTGTCACAAATTCAATCATAAACAATACCACCGACCGGGAGCAAACCGGGGTTATCTGTTTTGTCAGCCTCTAAGTACCTATAAACGCTGGTTTCCTAATTTTCTTGAACAATATCTCACCATGCATTTAGCGCGGTTGTTTCGTGCAGACAATGAATTTCCAGTTTCCTTGAACATTTATACCGTGCTGATATGCAGATGGCAAAATTCGCCAAACAAATTTAATCCAAACTCATTTTCAATGGCGAAATGGGCAATAAGATACATACTTCATTATGAAATATTGCAGTTTGTAATTTTACGGTAAAAGCAAATTTGTTCAAATCGCAAAAGAATAACATTAACATAACCCTTCCAAACGCAAAAACTGTAATCATTAAAATATTTTTCTTCGTTTCAAGCACTCTTAAATGTTCCATTAATTTCATGTTCTTTGAACTTGTTTCCTTGTCAAAGGAAGAGAGGTATTTTCTATAACGTGAACAAATTCAATTTTCCCGGTGCATTATAACGGGGTCAATATTTTATTTGAAAGAAAACGGGGCTGTTCGTCGATTTTCTTGTGGTGTATTCTTTGTCGACCTTAATCAAGTGATTTTCGCGCTTATTCAGTATAAATGCAAAATGTGATGTCATTATTTTCTTATACCTACTGAGCATTTTCGTGTCTTATTGTTACAACATACTGTGTTCATTCAAATTTAATAAAGCTATGGTTCCTTAAAGTCGGCCAAGCTCATAACCAATCATAATGAACGCATTACAGCTCGCACGCTAGGAAGAAATCTCTCGCTCATGAACCTCAAAAGCTAAAATCTAAAAACAATTTAACCGATATCACAGCTTTAGCTCCACCGCCCGAACATGTGTTGGATTATGAAAGACTTTCGTTATATGGCCTTTCAAAACACTTTTATTTCGTGAGCCGAAAATGTCGTGGTAATAATTTTGCGAAACAATTTTGTTTCGATCTCGCATGTATTTCAGACAAATCCGACGAGTTTTTCCCGAACCCGTTAGTTCCCTTTGCGTGAGCAGTCAAGCGATCTGTCGATCAGTGCGATGGATGAAACTAAACACCAACTATTCATACCACTTAGGTTTCTATTTGGTGTGAAACTTTTCCAAAACAACCTTACATCATTTTGACTTGGCTGTCAAATCTTTCCGCCATGCGAAATCGATCGATTTCAAAACCCCCTGGTTTCAAATGTTGGTAGTCAATTACCTGATAAAATAAAATCATTTTGTTCTTTTTGTTTGAGCTGTAAATACGAAACTCTGACGCAAGAAGCTCCTTTGATTCAAGAGACTGAGCCAAAAACACTGCTCATCTATCAGCTTTGAGTTTTTGATAATGAGATTCGATTTTGGTTAGTTTCGTGATCTCTGAAAGAAAGAAATATCAACAATAAGGAAGAAAGGAAGGGCACTTTCGTTTTATGTTATACTTTGACAAGGGCTTATAGACAGCTCTTACGACAAAAAAGAAAAAAAAAACATGAAAGGCTGGAAAATAGACAAAGTACATCCTATTTGAATAAAATTCAAGTTGCTTTAGTCAACACGGACGGCATTTGAAAACAATTCAATTTTATTGCATGGATAATGTTTCGCATGGAGTTGGTTAATAACATTAGCACACTATTTTATCAATTCAAGTTTTTAGCCCCTCTCCATCGCAAAGATTCGTTATCATAGAGGATCTATGTATTTCTCCGACATGAAGCATTGTCTTCAAACCCCAAAAGCCAAGCTTTAAATTTCAGAAGGCGCCCACTAAATGATTAAGATTATTTTCTTTAGCAATTTCCTTGTTTGCGGATTACGACTTCTGAATTTATTTTTTAATTTGGAATCACCCAAGCAACCATAAAGTTGGGTAGATTTAGAGGTAAAATGAAACAGGGAGAAATCTTGTGTTAAGATTGATTTTTCTCAGCCCGAATTCGGTAGATTTTCTCGGCTAGAAATTCATGAATTTCTGTCGATTAAAAAATTAGCAACAGGATTAACCGACTTCATAGTCCGAGGTTAAGCATTATCGATGTCCTGTACACTTATTAATTTCATATATGTTAAAATTTTGACGCGCCGAATATAGTGGGCAATTTTTTGTTATACAATATTATTTTCTAAGTGTCTGTCAAATTCTTGTTAAATTTGGTCAAACCATAAACATGGGAGCATTCGCCCCAAAAATTGCTGACAAAGTCAGCTTAGTTATATGAATATCTTTGAGCATCATCGGGCAATACAGGTTTATCCCATTTAAGAAACAATTTATGAAAGATGTTACAAAACCTCTAAAAAATACTATAACGCTCAAAGAAAGTGACAAGGAGCACGATACCTACTGTGGAATATTCCTTAAAAAACCTAAACAATCTACAATACTTAAATACGTTTTAATATCTCGTTCTATAATTTATTTATCCAGATTATTTTACCACAATTTAGAGGCTGGAGTTTCTAAGCACTAGCCTTTTCATACCCGCCTTTCTCAAGTGCTGTTGTTCGTTATTCGCCAGCGGCGAGAAATCAAATGAGTTCGTCTGCCGCGTATAACCTTTTTTTCAGATTTGCATGTGCAGCAATAGTTCTTTATTCAAATGTTTTGAGTCAGTGGAGTGTTCTGCGGCGGCTGCTTTGCAGAGCTTTTATTTTTGGGGCAGTACTTGATGGTGTGCGACTGGTCCCCGGATGCTTTGCATAGAGGACATGTGTATGCTCTGAGTATTGGACATGTAGTGTTCCCCTCGGCATCCTTCAGAACATGGCTTGAATAGACTTTTTTGCTTTCTCCGTTATTTCTGCAAAATACACACACGTTCGCATTTCTGTTCTTCTTACTTTCGCGGTTTTTCCGGTTGCGATTGGCCACTTCGCTGTTGTTTTCGGCGTTCCGTTTGGAAACGTTTCTGGTTGGTGCGCCGGGCGCGAGAGATGAGCCTGGCGCTTTTGAAGTTTCAATGCACAATTCAATGTCTGGATTTCCACCAGAACCCGAGCTCGTTAGAGAGTGATCCGATCCCACGCTGTCCACACGAGATCTTTTGGTGTAGGTGAAATCATACAAACTGTCTATCCCTGCAGTTCCTTTACCGTTCAACTCAGCGTTCTGTACGAGTCTTATGAGTCCAAAATAGTCCCTGAAAAGGCGAAATTCGCTCTTTTCGTCGAAACTTGCCTTCAGGTTCGCTACCTCCCGAGCGCTTATCTTACCGTGGCCGGCAAAAATATCTCCACTGTAAAACACGCTCAACATCTCGTCTCCCATTGTTTCAAAGAAGCGACTCGTGAGTCAGTTTTTAAATTAGTGTGAGGAATCTAGAGACTATATTTAACGAATTTACCCCGAGCTCTCCGAGTTCCAGTGACCGCGACCGCCAGTAGTGAAAATTTTGCACTTGTTTCGATCGGGGTGATTAACTTTGTGAATGAAGTGTACGGGTTCTGGCTCCAACAATAGCACGACGGCACCTGAGATTGGGAGACTTAAACTAATGCGTGCATGGATCCACAATTATACCCGCCAACCACCACCGACGGCAGCTGTCGCAAAGCTTTTCAAACGCAGTCTTGTCACTTATCATAGCCACTGTGAATAAGTTTGAAAGGCACATTGAAAAATTGCTTTAAGGAGAAGCTTTGAACATGTGGTCCGATTGTTCCTATTGAAAACGATCATTAAATTTAACCAATCATATAAGCGCTATTGACGCGGTTTAGAGTGGCACCGCGTGCGTTTCATAAGTCAGCATTTTAAAAAGAAAACGGGATCGTTTTACATCAATTTGATTGGCTGCTCAATATAAGTGCCGTCAAAAAGCAGCCTGATTTCACATGTAATTGTTTTTAAGGATGATCTAAAGTTGTCATTATGAATTCATTTTATAAGACAAAACAACAGAGTTGCACGTGGAATCCTGCTGAAAAACAGGCCTGTTAAAAATAGTCTCACAAATAATCTACGCTATTTTCATTACTATAAGGCTTACCAAAAGAGATTTTAGGAACCTATCAGTTCCAACTAAAAACGTCTATTAGTTTTTTTGCTGATAATCTATCGAAAAAAGAGGTTCAGGTTTCGGTTTCGAAACATTCAAGTTAGAAACGAAACAAAAAAGGCTTACAATTCGCTAATGAAAGTTTTGTAAACACTGAAACATGCTGCCCATTTCGATTCGCGCCTCAAATTAAACATATAACCTTTGCTTCCAAGACGCTTTCGAAAGCGGTTGTGAGAGGTAAATATTTTCAAAGTTGGTTTGAAATCGTTGCATCTCTTTGGTGATCGAGGTTAGCGAAAATCTTGAGAATGGTGTTTTGCTTTGTTGTCTTTGCGATCTTTACGGGTGATCACTTTTAAGAACATGCAAAGATAGTGAGCTCTAGCGTTTGGCGTGGCTGAGAAATAAACATTAATATGGCAGGTGTTCCATATGCTAATTATATCATCACAAAGGACAGCTTTGGAATAAATTTTCCTCTTAAAACTCAATATTGCATTGTTTAAGATACTTTTTAATGGCTTTGTTTTCGGTACGCTGAGCCGCAAATGTGGCAAATTCATCCAAATCGGCACCGTACAAGCAGACGGCCCTTCCCAAAGCCGATTTTATTTCTGTTCTCGCTTTAAGTGGAGTTAAATTATGAAATATTGAAATAAAGTTAATCCGGTGTTCAAGGTTCCTTTAAATTTAAGCTCTATTTTAGAATTGCCTCTGTTGTGAATAGAGTCTCTGATTTATTATTAATAAAAAGCCCTGTCTCATTTTGTCTGTGTATACCTTAATTACAACCAACACTCGAAAGTCCATTACGTGTTTTTGTTTGAACATTTTCGGTGAGAGTTGAACATGAAACCAGGTAAGTTCTCAGCTTACTGGTGATCAATACAAAGTCTTTCTTTGAACTTCTAGAATGCCAACTTATTGAGGAGCCGTGTCTGTCAAATCTAATTATCCCTTCAGGAAAGTAAAGAGTTAGAAAAACTTCCAATTCAATTTACCCGCTCAAAAACTAAAGACCGTCTCTCACCGTGGGGAATGAGTCATAAAATTGCTTACCCAAAGATGACAATTGCCCAGTATTTGCATTCGAATTTTTATCTTAGCCAGGTGACCTTAAAACAACATCAATTCTAAAGCGGAAAAATTCGTGGATGCTAGAATGCTAACCTGGAAATAAGCCATACTCAAGGTGTCAGCTCTAAAGTTAGAGGTGGATGTGGGTCGCAAAGCCTTTCAGTGATTAGACAGCTCATACGGTCAGTTAGGGTAACCTAAAAAACGATCCGCTTTCAAACTTTCCTTTTTATGCATATACATGTTACACAGTATATATTAGATTGGCTTGGATTATTTTGGCAAAGGTTCGAAACTAATCTAAGTGTTCCGGAGCAAACATACTAAATTAATAGGTGCTTGCGGTCAATTGAGAAAGGACGGGAGGTTGATCGATAATATAAGTTCATTGAAAGACCGTGAAAGGCTTTCATTCGCGGAAAGTACCTCATTAATTTAACGTAAGAGAAGTACAATTTCCCTCAAAAGAAGGCGATAAGTTGCTGAGCTGCTTTATCGCATGGTCTTTTTTTGACTCTAGTTACACTAAGGTGCCTAAAATGAAAGAGAATTTTTTGTACAAAGCATTCTGAAGTTGCACGTAAATAAATAAATCGTTACTTTGTGCTCACTGGTTTTGTCTTTTGTCCTACGTTTTAATCGGCGCTCAGATGCAACGTTTGAAGTAAGAGACTTGTTCCTTATCCCACTTAGGACAAGCTAACTTGGGTAAGAATACATCAAAATAGCAACCTTAAATTACGTATGACATTGCCACTAATCCTAAAACCAATGGATCGGATATAGCGAGTGAATTTTACCTCAGTTTCACATAAATTGACCATACACCGCTCCTCATAATTCATAAATACCGAAATAAACATTTACGAAACGGAGGAAAGCAAACTCTGTGTGCAGTTTTTTTTTTATGGAAGTTCATTGTGTCGATCGTTGACAGACAATAATTTTGTGGCAAATGTTATTTCTAATGATGAATGACGAAATAAATTTCTTTTAAGTTTCTGTCAATCTTTGAATTTGCCCGCGCTTCACTTTGTTAGTTACTTCAGTTTATTTTACGCGCATCAGCTTTACAGTGACCAAATGTTTATTTATACGAAACAAGTTACACGAGATCGAAGGCATGTAAATACTAATATCACAATAGTATACCCTGGATCCATGTTTGAAATGGTATACGCTGTAAAAGCCACTTTTTGCTGAAGTTGTCACAATAGTTTGAGGGCTTTTTTTATCGAAAAGTTTGCTTTGAACATCTAGAAAGTCGTTAAAAAAGGATAATTTCTGAACGCCATATTGTTAAACGTTTGGCGAATTAACCGCTAATGACATGGTACGTTCCCTGAGTCCACGTGCGCTAATCTTTGTTTTTGATATCAAAAGCTCTGCAGGAGATAAGTTTGCAAGTCATTCAAAAATGGCATGCATTGTGAAGAACGAGCGCTTTGAAGGTAAATAATTCATTAAATGTGTATACTTTGAAACTGAACGATTCTGTAAGATTGAGTTATTGGGATGCATTTTATATAAGCTGAATGAAAAGATAAAATCCTTTACATCTCTTTTCAAGCGTCATTGATGGTAATTTAAAGATTAGCCGGTTTGGAGGCACTGAATCGTGTTTTTCATTCTGTAAATCAACTGTTAGCTTTAGAGGGTGAACAATAAGGGAAAGATTTTTCAATTTTCATTGTTCGGTTGTAATATATTCACAGGTAAAACTCTCTAGGTAATTACATGATTTATTCAAATTTCTTGAAGCAATTAGCACTTCGTTTACATCCTCTTCATCTTTTAACCGTTTTGAAACTTGTTTTGAAAAAATAGCTTTCGTGTGATTTCAAAAAATTAATTCAAACGGATTTGAAAATAAATTTCTTCGTGAAAAATGTGTTTTTATCGACAAAGTTCCCTAGAATATCTGACATTTACTTATGAAGTTAAAGTTCTGTTGGAAATTTTTTATTAGATGTTATTAATTCACTGCTTACCCAACATCTCGTAGATGATAAATGTTCGGGATGGTAACAAGAAGTACAGTTGAAGAAAACACATTTTCAACTCTAATCAAAAGCGACAGATTCGCAATGTTAGAACCATGAGCATAAGAACACCTTCAAACATGGGATAGAGAGACCTCGTTGCTCTACGAAAAAAAGGGAGACATGCATGCAATCACGAGCCAAGGTTTACAAAAGAATGACAAAGCACATTTGCATCCTGAAATAATTGTGTACACATCGTGCTCGTTGAAAGTATTACCAGGAGCTTCTGAAAATATTATTTGTTATAATATTCTGGTATTACTTAGCCATTTCAGTTTTTTTGTTCAGATTTTTTTGTTATCAGTAGCAGCTAATACTGCATTATTTTCTTGTCGTTTGAAACTTCACGTTGCAACGAGAATTGAAGCTTAGTAATTGCCCAAAAGTTTGGGTCAATGTCTCGCTTTAGATCCACCGCAGGCAATTATGCGCTTGAGTCTCTATGGGTCTTTTTTCATACCTTCACAGCCCTGCGTTCTATGGTCTTCTTCGCATCCAATTTTTGCGAAGAAGCTTTGCGTAACATCCCGTAGAACGGCTGTAAAGAAGACGATGTGTTTAAATAATATATTTCAGTTTGTATTACATCAACCCAGAACTTACCTTTTGTTGTTATATATCTATTGAAACCAGTTTAAATTATGATAAAACGAAATCTTCACGCACCAATTTTTTCCACCGAAGTTCAGTTTTTGCGGCTACTGCATTCTGGGAATGCGTAGCCCTTATGTTATCGCCCTGTAAGTGCGTGCGTAAGTTAAATTTTCCGCAGGAAGCCCAGCTGAATATTTCCGCTAGTTCGTGAGATTTTTTTTGTTTCCTATTTGGGATTCCTGTGTAACCACGCAAGCGTTCTAAAATAGCATGTTTGTAGCGGTATGAATGGTGTCAGAAAAGTTTTATATGCGGTATATTTGTTGATTAAGGTCAGTTTACTATATCATGTTTCTATGATGGCATAGGAAAAAGTATGGACTGGACCATTGGACCCTTGGACCATTGGACCATTGGACCATTGGACCCTTGGACCATTGGACCCTTGAACCCTTGGACCATTGGACCATTGGACTATTTTTTGGACTCTTTTTGGGACCATTTTTCGGACCATTTTTTGGACCATTTTTTTGGGACTATTTTATCGGGGGAGGAAGACTATTAGTACTTAAGGAGGGGTGGGATGCAGCTCATCAGTACTCAGGGAGGGGTTGTAGGCGGACTGTTGTTACTAAGGGAGGAGTCGAGTACGAACTATCAGTACGCAGCGAGGGGTGGGAGGTTGATGTATTAGTAACAGCTGCTGATTAATGGAGTTTTTACTAGATCATACAAATTATTTTGAGCGGTTTTTCGGCTGACTGTTCGTATGTTAAAAATTTTTGCGCTGGGCCGTAGCGTTTCTTTATTTTTTGTCGTGCGAATGCGAAACTGGCACCAAAACACTGGACTATAATTGTTATTGAAAAAACGCCAATTCCTGTTTTCGATCCTCCACTGTTAAGTCATGCGTGTGCCTGTTAAGTCGACTTGTACCAGTGTTAAATGATACTCATGAGTTAGCATGAATCAACCATCAGTTGCCTCACGTTTCCCTTTGCGCATACAGTAGATCATTAAATTGATCTACCTTCCTTTTGTCATTGATCTTTTCAGATGACAAAGATCACGGAATTCCCTGTCCTTAGCATAGTATTCACGAGCGTTATCGCAATTTTCACGTTTACACCTTTTCTAGAAAAACATTGTTGGTACAACCGTACAAAGCAATTTTCTTTCTTTTCAGATACACAGTTTTCCCCTATTAGATACACTCAACTCGCGCCTAAAGTTGAATGTCATGTCACGCATTTCACTTTCACAGCTTCAGCGCTAGATCATTTTTTAAATAACAGGTTTGCATTTATGGCTTAACATTTGGCGCAATTTTCCTTTCACATAGCCGTTGCATTGATTCATTAAATCCACACTGGTGCAAAATACAGAATTACCTTCCTCGAAAATTACGGATTTCTAATTCACTAATTACGAATTTCCTTTTCGCAAATTACCGATTTGAGTTAATCTCACAGATTACATTTTTTCATTCCATTTCGTTTCGTAAATTACAATAAGCCCTCTCAGAGACAACAACATAGTGAATTCTGTGTTTCGCAATGACTTGAGAGAACATGAAATCTCTTTCCAATTTCTGAAACAGTCAAAATAAATTAGTGTCTGCTAACCGCAGAGCAGATCAAAGAATTATGCAGAAAAAGGAAAAAAACCGACCTGTACAAAAAAGTTAAAGTGCGTAAGCTGTGGGGAAATGGGACTTTAAGCGGGAAAACTGTGTATCTGAAAAGAGGGAAGATTACTTTGAACGAAACTACCAATAATGTTTTATAGTAAAGGTGCAAAAGTTAAATTTGCGATAACGCTCATGAATACTATGCTGCTAAGTTAAGGGCCAAGGATCAGATACTCCGAGTTCTCTGTCGTCTGGATAAGATCAATGACAAGAGGAAGATAGATAAATTTAGTAGTAATATGCTGTACACACAAAGGGAAACGTGAGGCATTCGATGGTGGCTTGTTACTAACAGTAACTTCCCTAGGGTCCTAATCACTCACCAAAAAACTGACCTTTAAAGACTTTCAATCCGTCATCATCTTCAAAAGTTTCTTTGGCAGTAGCCTTCAAAATGAGCTCCTGAATTTGCATGTGCACTCTGAAGTCCTTCTTCAACAATGATGGGGAGCTTGACTCCTGCCCATGTTAATTAAAACCCCTGGGGGACGAACTACGGCCACAGCCGTAGAAAATTACATCACCCTATTTTTGTTGCTATTTAAAGCATGCCCGTGGGAAACTGAGGCTATTTATGCATTAAACCGCCGGATAATGAGATGAGGCTCATTTTTAGCGAAAAGAGTTCTTCGAAACATCGAAATACGAATTTTCCCGAAAATTTTACTCCAGTTGTTGCTGACATAGCGTCTGCCATTTCAATATGGCGTCGCCAAAAAATTAGTAAGACATCTGTTAGCGAAAAAGATCGAAATGGCGGCTGCAGAGTCGATGGGATTAACTTTTGTGGACGAAGATGGCTTACCTGTAGCATTTTTGCGAATCGCCCACGTGGATTCTGACAATGAAGTGCCTTCCGATGTCAATAGCCGCGATGAAGAGGAACAAAACTACTCCAATATGAATGTTGTGCCGCGTAGCACTGGGAACACAAATGGTGAAACAGAGAATTAACTCTGAAGTGTAAATTAAAGTGCATATGTACCCTTACTTTCTCTTCGCCGCGATTCACCATCCTAAATCGTCCCCGAGTTTCTCTGTGCGACCTCGTAGCTCAGTCGGCAGAGTAACGGTAGATCTAATCCGGAGGTCGTGGGTTCGATTCCCACCGAGGTCAGAAGATTTTTTCTTTGCCTCGTGTGGTTCCCTGTTTCCCTTTATTAGGGCTAACGCCCTGTGGGTTATTCATGGGTTTAAATAGCACTTTAATTTACACTTCAGAGTTAATTCTCTGTTTCACCATTTGTGTTCCCAGTGCTACGCGGCACAACATTCATATGTACCCTTACTTTCTCTTCGCCGCGATTCACCATCCTAAATCGTCCCCGAGTTTCTCTGTGCGACCTCGTAGCTCAGTCGGCAGAGTAACGGTAGATCTAATCCGGAGGTCGTGGGTTCGATTCCCACCGAGGTCAGAAGATTTTTTCTTTGCCTCGTGTGGTTCCCTGTTTCCCTTTATTAGGGCTAACGCCCTGTGGGTTATTCATGGGTTTAAATAGCACTTTAATTTACACTTCAGAGTTAATTCTCTGTTTCACCATTTGTACTCCAATATGAGATGGACATCTGTTATACAACCCCCAGAAGGCGTAAATTTTCGCGAAGACGTTGGTATGAGAGTAGAAATGGACAATGACAATGACAATGATTGTTTGGATTACTTCCAACCTCTGTTTACTGATGATGTTTATCAGCTGATTTTACGTGTGACCAAACGGTTTGAGCATCAAAAACGGCAGCTTGAGGACAATTCTCTGGGTGGTCTCCACGATTTTACCCTTCCAGAGCTAAAGGCTTAGCTTGGGCTCACATTGGAAATGGGTCTTGTCAAAAAAAGCAATTTGAAAGCTCACTGGTCAACTGATTCGGTCACCAAAACTCCATTGTTTACTAACACCATGTCAAGAGACTACTACCTTCATATTCAGAGATATCTTCACTTTGTAAATAATTGCAATGCCCCAGACCAGACAGATCCTAACAGGGATAAACTGCGGAAAATGAGATCATTTTTAGATGCTCTTGTGCCCAGATACGCTGGAAAAGAGGGTCCAGCAGCAAGCAAGGATTTGGCTCAGCGAGTTGTTCTAATGCTAACAGAGCCTTATTTCAACAAAGCTTACAAATTGTTTGTTGTCAACTGGTATACCAGTGTACCACTCTTTCTAGAACTGAAAAAAAAAAAAGGAATTAGAGTCTGTGGAACAGTGAGGGGAAATAGAAAGTGCCTACCCCAGGATACTGTTGACCAGCGATGCGAGCAGGTCAAAAGCCTCGTCAGGGGAGAATCGCTTTTCCGTCAAAGCGGCAAGCTCATCTGTGTGACATGGAAGGACCGAAAGCTGGTACATTACTCTCAACTCTCCCTGTGGGCTTGGAAATTGGACAGGTAGAGAGAAGGGTGAAGTCACGAGGGTAATGGCAAAGGCAGAACATCGCACAGCCACAGTTGATTAACCTGTACAACTCCCATATGGAAGGAGTTGATTTGGGTGATCAACGCATGGCAATTTGCTGCAGGTTTATGTAAGGAAATATTTGGTTGTGGTTATGCCCACATCATGTATGGAAGAGCTGGCCATCCAAGAGTCACACTTGTCAAATTCAAAGAGAATCTTGTGCGGGAACTGATAGGAGGGAACGCTTTAGACGGAACAACTTCTCTGGAGGCAATGAAGCAGCACAGGATGTCCGCTTCGAACTCCTGCAGTTTCAGCATCCTGTGGCAACTGACACTCATAGAAACTGTAAAATACATATTCAACGAGTGGAAACAGTCTATGAGCTCAGTTTGCCAAGTGCGTATGTGTCCAGGACCTTGCTTTGAGCGCTACCACACACTGCACAGTTATCTTTTTGATGACCAATAGAAATGGTCCCAAGAGACTCAAAGATGGTCGTGGCAGACCAAGAAATGGTCCAGGCAGACCACTTCAAAAGAGATCAAGATGATTTTATGTTTCCTTTGATCAAAACATTAATTTACTTAGCGAGGTTTATGGTTGATTCAAGTGAACACTAAAATGATTTTGAGACCACTGATCGACATCAACTTTGCAACTAAATATGGTTAAAAGAAGAACAATAGTGTTTTATTTTGTGCTAGGAAAAGCTTTCTGTGTATATAGAACTTGATATTGTGTACAGTTATTGTGTTGACAAAATTTTCACTTCAGTTCTGTTCTCTAATTCGAGGACGGTTTGGGAAAAAATCCGTTTTATTACCTTTCTGGATTTTTCATATTTTTTCTGTAAGACACGTATTAGTTCACTAAATGAAAGTGCAAAATCTCCTCTTTCTAAAATTGTTAGCCTTATAGTTTTCTGCCGTATTAAAAAAATTGGTGGCCTAATTAGTAATGTCATGTCACAAATTGAGTCAAAAAACCCCCACCCCCTCAGTCCCCTAGCGGTAGGCCCAGATATCATACTGAATTCTTCCTCTAAGATGTTCTGGATGCGCAGTCTATATCACACTCGTCACAGGTTCTCTTAAGCTGACATATCCATCTTTAGCCCTTCGTCAATCGCTCGAACAAAGGGCTAACGCTGGAAATGTCAACTTTAGAAACTTCTGACGTTAGCCAATTTACGTTATCAACTCAGTTGATAATCATCATGTACTACCTCCTAGCGACGCAGCACCGCAGGTTTTAAAGAAAAAAACTTCCCCCTTTTCACACTTTTAACAGTTCCCCTGTACAGTTTTGTTTCCATGTTTTCCAACTGAAATAGAAATACGAAAAGAAAGTTTGATACCGTGTATCCATATGCTACAAGCTTTGATCAGATCTCTTTTTACAATGACATTACATGAATTTGGATGTTAACTGGTATTTTACTCTCATCTTAGAGTGTTTTCATGGTCCATTTAGTGAACAAGTTGTCATGCTTATCGAGAAACATTTCGTAGACCGTCTTCGCATTGTGCTCTGCTCAATGTGGTAACTGTTCCTTATCTCTTAGAAATGCGATATTTTCAAAAGATTAAAAGCAAACAATTAAGAAAATTAGAGGATTACTTAATTTTGAAACAAATTTCAAATATCAACTGTTTTTTTTCTACGGTCTCGCGTAAGCAAGCTTCTATATTCTATTCTCTTAAACAATGCCTTGGGCACCAATTGCGTTCGTGAATCACAATAATTACTAACACTCATGGGAACTGTTAAAAGATGATTGGTCGTTGCACAATGCACTATTCTCTTTGAAAGTAGTGAAGTAGTGAAGTTTTGTTTAGTTGCGCGTAAGTGCGTGGAATCTTATTTTTTGTCAATTTTGCGGACCGTTTTGTTCTGCTTTGGAGCTGCACATCTTAAATCATCTCGATTTTGTTGTAGATTACTCAAATACGAGAAGAAATTGTTTTGTGGCAGGTGCGTACAAGATGTTTACGCCCAGATCAGGGTTCTTGATATCTTGAAATCACAAGTCACTGCCTCTGCAGCCCACCATTTCTGACACTTTTCTTAAAGTTCACTTTCGATTAAAAGTTGATTTAATTCAAAGTCAACAGCGTTCTCACATCTTCTTTATGATTTCCTCTCTGTCAAACAGGTTTACTCAATATTAAAGAGTGTGGAGAAATCAGTATCAAAGAGTGTGGAGCAAACTGTATTGAGACTACAAGCGTTTCAAATTGGCATGGAGCAGTCGTCCTTAAATCCAGCAACGTTGACGCCAGTGTCTTCGCCTAAGGAAGAAACGACCGGTTTGACCATAAGACGAGTGGCGAATGTAAAAATCTGGGCTCACAGGCGGCGGAAATCACTCTTCGTCCCACAGCGATGTGAAACAGACTATGGGAACGCTTTGTTGACGCATGCAGACTTTCCGAAAGCCAGGGCAAAGTCGCTTTCTGCGTTAAATCGTGACAGAAAGTTGCAATTCGACAAGCAAATGGCCCATAAAATGATGGAACAGGTGCTGAACATGGAGCTGTCGTTCAAATCCTACGATTTAAAAGAGTGTGAAATTGCGTCGAAAAAGATCGCCAAGACACTAAATGAAAAACTGAGCAGCGCGTTTGACCTATCTGGCTGTAAAATGATCTGTTTGTGCTATATCACAAAGCGTGCCAAACCTTCCTTGGCGATAGACAGTGGCTGTGCGTGGGATGAAATGAAGAGCACTGTGGAAAAGGACGCGTTCGTGGATTACGTTTACAAAAATCAAACAATTGTTGCCGTTGCCTCCGTTTTTGTTATTTCTTGCCGCAGGTTTCCCACGAGGAAAGTGGTATTGGACAACCTCTACGCTCAAGGCACATCAGTACCTAAGGCAAAGAGTGCCGTCATGTCAGAGCCAGCTCGTAGAAGTCACGAATCAAGCGACAGAATGTTTGGCGTCCCACCTCCGAGGAAAGATGAATGGGTGGGTTAAGATTCATATTTCTGTGAATCGATGAGGAGAAACGGAATGGTTTTCGTGAGCATGCAAATGGAAGGAATATACCACACCATAGCATATCGAGGTTTTATCTTTATCACTACGAATGCATGGAGCTTATTTCTAAGACATCGCATCGTTGTATCAGTGCCTTTTCGAGACTTTGAAAGCCTCTGTTTAGATACTAAGCTCTTTAAGATATCTGGGCTCTTCATATATTGGTCATTAAAATAATATGAAAATCATTAACGATTTTTGCATTTTTATGAAGCATCAAGACAGAAAACGCAATCGCTTGCTGAAAAACGCAACGACGCTTTCTGGTGTTGTTTACTTTGTGTGTGGGCTTGTACGTGCCTCGATTATCATTAGAGTCCTTTATTCTCTTCACCATGAAAACGTGTTTTGTTATCAAGTGCCACTTAGGACTTAATTAGACGTCCCTCTGGGTAAATAGAAGAATCCACACTGAAATAGCCTCATCATTCAATAGTTTAATAACTTTATCTTCAGTGACGTCAAAGATATCTAAAATGGTTGCTGACTTTTCACTTGGGACTGTTTACATTTGTATGGGTATTGCACAATTATGCATGTAAATAGGAATACATGAAGTGCTTAACGAAAAAGCGTTCTCTGCACATTGTGAGTATTCGAGACTATATTGACCAAATCTTAAACTTTAGTTTTGAGAAGGAAAAGAACGATGGAAGGGCCATTATGAAATAACCATAGTCAAATAGTGCGGCTGAATTTCGTTCCAGTCATCACTAAAGCAAGAAGGAGCAAGAGGCGTACAAGCGAATCGAGAAAGCCGTTTCTTTTTCCACAGAAAACTTTTTATCTTGTTTTTTTGCTCAAGTTTTATTGAAAGCGTTTTACGTTTTCTTTCAATAAGGCAGGAAATATTTCTTTCTCTCGCTCTCTTGTACCTCAAAAACTGCATGTGTTTGGGAAGTTGCATTAAAGCGACTGCATCTCGTGAGTTATGGAACCATGTGCTGAAAGTTTTCGTAAATGCACGGTCCGTAGGCGAGTCAAACGTACTTCCTCGCGTACTTCCTCGATGCACACTTTTAACACCGGTTGGAAATTTTTTTTTTTCCACTAGGTCATTTAATGAAATAATTGTGACAGAAAAACCAAATCCAGGGTCTTTCACAATATTTTTGAGATCATCATTGTTAACTGACCAATCAGGATTGAGAAAATATGTTAAGTATACAATAAAAGCCCTTTTGATGATCAATAAGTTAATTTTAATATTTTATTAAAAAATCCAAATAGGAAATTTTAAGTCAGAGATCGTTTGTCTTACTGCACTCGTGGGAATAGTAAAAATAGTAGATGATGTAGCTCTCAGCCTTTGGTAAATAGCTTAAAAAGTGCATGTGATACACAATGTTATTGAATTAAAATAAAGCTGGTCATTTAACATTTTTTAAAAGATTGGTTGCTCTTCCAAGCTCATTTTAGCGACTGCTCGATGATGTTTTCGGCGCAAACCATTTTGGAAACAAAATAACTAGTGTTTTCTTATCTCCAAATTTTTCCTTAACTTCCTGAGTGCGTTTTTGGGATCTTATTTCTAAATATGTTGATGCATCTTGATGTAAGAGCTCCTGTTGATATTTACGACTGAGAGAAGGGAATAACACCATGAGCTCTTCGTGTTCTCTTGGTGTACAGCTTACTTAGACTTGACTCGCTGATAATGTCGAAAATAACCCACTGAGAGGCAAAGATTCGGGATGTAGTCCCCAATCAACTACAGCCATAACGCGGGCTCGATCACCGACATTTCGGTTCCTCTAAATATTAATGTATTCAGAGGGTGGCAGGGGAGTACATTTGTGAACTGGCTCAGCCTGGTGCTTCTCGTGAGTAAAAGAATGCAATGGGGTATTTTTTGGTGATCATAGTAGTATTATTGTGTTTTAAATCAAAATGCCCCGATACTAAGGCTCTTTCATCTAAGCCGACCTCCACTTCAGAGAATGATTATAACTTAAAGAAATATGGAAGAAGTAAATTACAAGGAAGCATTTCGTGAAAGTGCAAACTTCGTAGATGCTTGCTCTAAGAGATATATTTCATAGAAGAATTTTAAATCACAGATATATTTTTCATTTGTCAGTGCAGCATTCCTTTCCTACTTATTCATTTTTTTTCTAGCACTCTAAAATCAACTTCCCACCGACGACACGTTGCTATGAGCGAACATCTTCTTTCTCAATGTGTATAAAACTTTGTCTCGCCATTTGGTCTCTTCCGATGTGGACGCTATCTAGATTCACTTTAGATGTGACTAATGGCAAGATAAAAGTTTGTACTTCACAACAAGTTCATTCACTACGATAAATGATCGGAACCTTTTTGAGTTATTATTTTCTTTAATAAAAATAACATCTATGTCAGCGCATAGAGAGTAGTATATTTCGCGCACCAATCAGATCGTTTAGGGTATGTGTCTCGTACCAATCAGATCGCCGCGTTTAGGGTATGTATCTCGCACTAATCAGAACGTCGTTTTTGTTCTTTGATTTGAGAAGTGTTCAAATCTCAACGACGTAATGGGGGATTCAAATTAACTATGGACGATTTTGTGTATGTTTTCGATGACTGGAGAAAGTGATCTTGTGGAGTTTTTTGTGTTTGGCGAAGGACGAATTCAGATACCATCGTTATTTGATTTTGTAATCTAGGACGATTGATTAACGGAGGTAAGTTAATATGATGTGATTAACTTACGTCGAAGGAACAGCTTTGGTCTAGGTCCGCATTTTTGACAACAAAATAAACACATACCACTTAAAAAGATTATAACACGGACCACGTGTAAAGCTGTCCATTGTTTCTCGAATATTGCGCGTGTTAAATATTCAAAACTGACATCTCATTTACATCTACATCTACTTTTATTACGTTGGTAAAACCTGTACAGACATCACACCAACCAACTCGCGTGCAAAGTGAGAAGACCATACGAAGGCTTGAAATTATATTAAGATCGATTTTGATCAAGAAATGGGCCAGGAATATTCCACAATGGTGCAAATAATCGTGAAAGTTGATCGCGGAAAAGCGATTGCGTGACGTTCGGTAAGTTATAACATGACATGTTATCACATGCCGGACGGAAAAACTCTTTAGATTCTCAGTCTGCATTTTGTGCCCACACTGCGATCTGCAGTCTACATTTTATACCTAGTCTGCATTTTATATCTGGTCTGCAGTCTGCAGTCTGCAGTCTGCATTTTGTACTAACAGGTAGACAGAGTACACTAACTGAAAACTATAGACATCTGTGGCACCGATACAGTTTATTTTTGGTTACAGTTAACAAGCTACCACAAAGTACCTGTGTGTGAGTTCATTCGATATCTTCGTTCTTTTCCACGTTAATATTCTTCTTTCCTTTCTTTTCCGGAATCGAATGTAGTGTTGGTTACATCGGCACAAATGCTTCATTTTCATGCAGTCAAGCCGCGGCTTTCGAAGAATTTTTTCAGTTTAGAAATACATGCAGTTTAATGAGCTTTCTCGTGGACAATGTTTTGTTACATAGGGCTTTGATTTGATCCAATGGTTCCGCTCGGCTAAAAATATAGCCATCTGAACTGTTAATTATTAATTACATGCAAAAGCAACATTTGGTTAAAATATAAAATTGCACTTATCGATAAGGTAACGTTTCACGATACACGTTCACCAGTATCCATGATTCTGGTCTTGCTATATCTAAATAACTGTCCATGTTCAAAGTTACTTTTTAAGCTAGAGAGGTAAAAAAATTACTTTGTCATAAGAGGTACTGGAAGACCAGTTTTCGATAATAAATTCAGTAAACTCAGTTAAGCTCTTGGAAACATTTCAACATCGTTTCCTCTTCCTCCTCGAGACACGATTCCCCTAAGGCCGTCCGAATCATCCCTCTCCTTTACGTATGGCTGCGTCCTGTCGCCTGTTGATCGAGGATATCTTTCCGCCATAGCTTCGTGCGCTTGACCAACCAGCGAGAACACATCATTTCCTTCAAATTCGTGCCAGGTTGTATCAACAAAAGTCATGTCGACTTTTTGTTTGCCTTCCTGTTGAACTTTTTCCTTAAAAGCAGTAACAGCTGCCTGCGCTTGAAGATGTTGATAATCCTCCAAGGATGGAAACGCTTCGTCGAATTTATTTATGGCGACCAAATGCTGATAAGCGTTTCTGAGTATGTCGGAAGGATTTTGTTGCACTGTGGTAAAATACAGATCTGCTCGTCTCTTTCCTTGTTCTCGTGCCAGCTTTTCCATGTTTTCTTTGAATGCTTCAACTGCTGCTTCTGCTTCGAGTATTTTGTAGGTGAAAGGACTTGGCAATGAGCCGATTTCTCGCTGGAAACAGCATCTTTGGATGGAAATAACAAGGAAACCCCCTAGCAGAGAACAACCGAGGAGCAATAAAGCGGCTGTTTGCGAATTTTTCCCCGCATTTGCGTAATCTGCTTCGATTTTTAATTTCTCCTGAGGTGAAGTCGAAAGCAATTTTGCTTCTTTCGTTCCTCCGAGAGCTGCACATATAAAATAGTCTCGTTGTAACAATGCCCAGAAAATCCAAATGAAGCCAGACAAGGAACTCTGAAATATGATTTCCACGAGCTTTCTGCTGCATGGCCAGCGAGGGAAGAAGCAGCAACAGTAACGCTTTAATCCTCTTCTTTGCTGCTGTTCGTAAAAGCAACATCCACGCACAAGATCCCAGAATCCGCTATGAAGAAATATTGTCACGAGAAATAAAAACAAAGCTGGAATGATGAAGAAACAGCTTGCATACAAAGCAAAACCATCTGGCGGACATTGAAAAAAATCCTCGCTTTGAACAACGGCGTTGATTCCAAAAACTATCAGAGTTATAGTTGTGTTTCTGATTGCCCCTGAATGGCTCTGAAAAACTGACTGGAACGAGGTCACAAGCTTGGTTAGAGTGAACGCCATTTTGATTTTGTTTACGATCGCTAACGAAACGCTCCCACGGGATTACGCATATTATTAGTTATATTGGTCACGCCACGAGGTTCGTGTTCGAGAGCTGAGGTCAAGAGATGATTCCGAAGTGTGTCGATGACAGTCTCTAATCGTTAAGATGGATCTGTGCCTGCGGCCTGCTGATAATTTTTAGGGCATTAAGCAAGAATAATTTAGTATCTGACACATTTTTTTAATTTTCCCAGGGTATAAAAGGAAGGCCAAGATTTAAATATGGGAATCCGCGCAAAAACATCGATATACGCTTAATGACCTTATCCTACGCAAGGGTCAATCGTACCCCCATCATGTGCTATGATACAAGCATCAATTGATTCAGGTGACAAGGCAAGCACGGAAAAACAAAGGATTGCGAGTGGCCAAGGAGCTCCCAGCTAGAACTGTAACACCATTGATTTTCTATTTAATTTATGCCGACTTTCAAGGACTAATGTTTCGTTCAATCATTCAAATCGCCTAAACTCATGCAAACACGCTGAGTTCCCTTTTTTTAAGTTTGTCAAGTGCTGAGCATTTTGGCGAGAGTCGGTTTTTTCACACTGCTAAACTTATAAATATAACCTCAACTTATGCAAACTTGCTATGTTGAAGGATTCGGTGTATTTGACGGACATTGGTCAGATTCTTAAAAAAACCAACTCAACGCTAGAAATCAAAAGAGCCAAGCGAACTTACGAAGTCTCCTTAAATTCGCTAAGTCCCTCTGTATTTGGTAAAGGTGCAAACTGGTAAATCAAGTTTAACTCAGTGATGTCCTGTACAGACAAATGCTATTTCAATAGATTTTGTAAAGCTAATGACAAAATGATACACAACGTGACTGATGGTTCGCGGGTTGGCGTCGGTTCGTTGTTCTTTCGTGACAGGATCCTTAGGTTTGGCGAAAATACGCCTCAAAGTCTGAAAAGGTTTTTGAGCAACTTTAACGTTGTGGCTATTCAAAATTCTCTTGGTGGTTTCGGTAACACCTTGAATGTAAGGGATAACAGCAAAACTAGTAGCTGGTTCCCTTTCATCAAGAGCGTTACTAGTTGTAACTGGTTTTTGGCAGTTACGGAGAAAGGTTTTTGTATAGCCATTTGCCTTTAGGACATTAGAAACATATTTCCTCTCCTCAGCCTTCGAATCGAGTGAAGATGGTAGACAGTCAGCCCTCCAAAGTAAAGTTTTGGCAACAGACTTTTTATGGCAAATAGGGAGGTGAGAATCGAAAGCGAGGTATTGCTGGTTTTCAGTGTCACGCCATTCAAAATAGATCAAAATAAAAAATAAAAACCGTTCAATCGATTTAGTCTAGAATCTGGAAATAGAAAGAAGCTAGATATGTAAAGACTCTCGCCAAGATTCAGGTCACAGCAATTTTTCTTACGGAAGATATGAGGAGAAACGTTTTTCCCAAATTTATAGAGATTTGTATGGAGCCGCCATGCTGGTGCCCACCTAGATGGGCACCAACATGGCGGCCGGAAACCAGCAGAAACATCTGTCACTGAGTTTTGCTACAAAAGCGTGAATTTATCTCTCTAAGAACTCATAAACGTAACAATAATACTTTATTCTAACATAAGAACTGTTCAGATAGCTGAATTTCCCTAAATAAGTCACCTTTTAAACCAACATAACAGCTCTCTCGCTCGTCATGTAAAGGCCACGTCACGCAAAAGCTTAGAAATTCAAGAGTAGTCTATCACTAAACCAAGAACCCATTTGGAGTGAAAATTTGTCTGAATATTAGTTTTTAGCTGCTCTAATACATCATGAAAGTAAAATCTCAGGAGGATCAATAGTTCTGAAGTCTGAAATTTAGTGACGTCACGTGAAAACCAGCAATTTGTCGGTGTGGGTAGTTTTACGGTAGACACTTGTCTCTAAATTACCCTGAACCCCTCTGGACACATTTAAATCAAGAAAGGGCAAATGTCTATCTTTTTCACGCTCAAGGATGAATTGGATCGAAGGCTCTACTGAATTCAAATGCGACAGGAGGTATTCCGCTTCATTTCCGGATACCGCAGATATAACATCATCGACGTATCGTTTCCAGAAAAAGGGTTTAACCGGTGAAGTGGCTAAGGCCCTTTGTTCCACGTCTCCATTACCATGTTAGCAATGACAGCAGAGACAGGCGAACCCATCGCTGTACCAAAAACTTGTTGATAGTAGGTGCCGTTATATGTAAATTGCGTGGTTTTGAGGCAAAAAGACAGCAGATGAATAATATCCTCTACAGGCAAAGAAGTTCTTAGTCCTAGGGAGGCATCTTCTCTGAGTCTCTCCTCCGCAACCTTAACGGCAAGATCAACTGGAATTTTAGTGAAGAGCGAAACAACGTCGAAAGATACTAATTCTTCACAAGCGTTAAGAGTTTTATCTCTTATAAAATCCGCAAATTCGCAGGAATTTTTGACAGTGTAATCAGCATTCCCAACAACAGGCGACGAAATTCTCGCAAGATAACCAGAAATTGCATAAGTCGGAGAACTAACAAATGGGTCTCAAAGGGATTCCCGGTTTATGAATTTTAGGTATGCCATAAAAACGTGGACATAAGCCGTCACTACTGTATAACATTTTGTACGTAGAGTCACTAATTTTACCAGCTTTTTTCAAATCAAGCAACATTTTGTTTAAATTTCTTTGAGTTTTACTGGTAGGATCAGAGTTTAAGACAGCATACGTACTCTTGTCATTAAGCAGAGACAAAGCTTTGTCGTGATATTGCCGTTTGTCCATAACCACAACACAATTACCCTTGTCAGCAGATAATACGATCCTGTCCGTATCCTTTTTAAGAGTTATAAGCGCATTGAAAACATCGTTTTGAAGGTTTTTCTCTCCTCAACAGCGGCGACAATTTCGGCAGTCGGTATTTTGCGAGGGGCAATAGCAAACTTCAGACCCTTCTCTAAACCACTCCGTTCCAGCGCGGATAACTCCTTGGAGGAAAGGTTCATGACCCATTCATCTTTCAGAGATGAGCCTGAAGTAACAGGAGACCTCTCACTGAGCAAATGACGGAATTTTCTGTCGTGTTTCCCTCTCTGTTTGGTAAACACGAAAGAACAACGAACCGACGCCATTTATTCTATTCCATGCAATGACTGTGACCACGAATACATCGGACAGACCAAACGTCAGTTTGGTACACGTTTGAAAGAGCATCAAAAAGCTGTTTTCTTTTGCAAAAAGGAAAATTCTGCTTTATCGGAGCACACATGCCTAACCAACCATACAATTGGGTGGGATAATTCTAAAACTATCACCACTAATCGGTATTACCACCAGTGCCTTTGTTTGGAGGCTTGGCATATTAACTCCGCCCACGCTCCTTTAAATCATGACGATGGCGATTTGCTTCCTATTAATACCTCGTCAGAAAAAAAGGCCGCTAATTAGTGATCATATAAAAGGACCTCTTGTTGCAGCGTTTAGATCACCCCTGATAAAAGCCCTAGACAGGAGTGTCGAAACGTTGGATCTATGAATTGTAAGTTCTCGGTTACATTCATTAAATCTGCAAACCATATTAGCATCAAACCATGTCTGATTGTCCACCTGGTTGCCGTGTGAACTTTAATATGACTTAAAGTATTCCTGTACAAACATTGACACTTGAAAAAAGTTGCTCCTTAATAAGTGTTATTAAAATCCATAGTGTCTGGTATAGGAGGACAAGCTGATCACATAATTGTTGCATATGAAAAATAAGTAGTGATCCTCAAAATATCCTGTTAACAAGTTGTTAATACAATTCTGACTAACTTTTATGAACTCTGTTGCAGGTTTATTGTCAGATTTATATTCTTAATCACCAACGAAGATTCGCTTTGGTGTATACTCATTTCGTTAAACTTCTGAAAATTCCTAAAAACAATAGAAGTTCTTGAGGTAAAGGCAGTCACAGCCGCAATATCGGCATAAATAAACGAATCTTTAATAAGTCAGTTGATATTAACAATTTGGGGCCGCTTTTTGTAACTTGAGGGAGTAATTTATTTATTTTTACGTTAGCCCTTAAACTGCGCAAACTTATATGAATTTCACTTTTAAAGTATTCAGGTTTTATCAGTCGGGCTACTTTTGGAGACTTGTAAATTTGTTTATAATGGAATAAGGCCACAAAGAAACGAACCAAGCAAACCAATGCCATTGTGTGTTTAGTAATTCCTATTTTTCGAGTGTTCTCCCAATTGCAATCGCGTCGCGAACAGTCACGATGCGTATCATTTTGTCATTAGCTTTACAAAATCTATTGAAACAATATTTGTTTGTACAGGACATCACTGAGTTAAACTTGGTTTACCAGTTTGCACCTTTACCAGATAACATACATGTGATTTTTCGCCGACGTGTGTAATTCAGTTTTAAGCTTTTTCCTTTTCGCTTCGACTAGGAAATAAAATTATTTGATTAATAAACGAATGTCGAGTTAAATAAAAGGCCGAGCAAGCGATAGAAAGTGGGTCTATTTCTTAAGTCCTTGAGTTAGTAAAAAGTTCATAAGTGCAGTAAAAGGTTAGTTCTTGACCAATCAGGGTGCTCGGAGTATCTCAGTTATCTCATAACGTGACCTATATCACACTAGTTGATTTCCGCAGGAAGTGATCATGTTATTTATAGACATTTCCGCAGCTTTTTATCCCATACCGCCTCAGGTGGACACCGCCTCAGTGTGAAACACGCAACATGATTGGACTATTCTATTGTGGGATAACGTTTGTGTACCGTTAATTGTGTTTGAAGACTTGTCACTAATACTGATGCAAGCGAAATGTGACCTATATCACACTAGTTGATTTCCGCAGGAAGTGATCATGTTATTTATAGACATTTCCGTAGCTTTTTATCCCATACCGCCTCAGATGGACACCGCCTCAGTGTGAAACACGCAACATGATTGGACTATTCTATTGTGGGATAACGTTTGTGTACCGTTAAGAGCTATTATTACTGAAACACTTACAGTTGATCTCTTATGGTAAACGGTCCTAAGCTTTTTGTCTCACTTGAATCTACTTAAATTAGTTTTTTGAGCACCGCCGGGATTTGTTTCGATAGAGTCAATTATCATCATTCACATAACTTATGAAGCTCCTTCAAATTAAAAGTTACCACCATGCACACCCGAAACTCATTAAGTAAGTCCGCACAGACTCCTCGCGTTGCGAAATAACAGGTAAAATTAACATTTTGTATTCGTGTAGTGATCTGTTTTGTTAATCCTTGCTTGTCTATTTCCTTTTGTTGTTCATTCTCCAAAGGAATATCGGCTTTCTAGGCGCACGAAACATGAATTATCATAACAAAGACGCCCACAGACTTTGAAATGTGTCTGCTCAAACATGTGTCAAAAATTGATCCGTCCAAATATTATTTATCGTACCCTTTTTCTTCTCTTTTTTCTTGGTGACAACACGAAGAATAAGACACATTTTTTTTTGAAATATTTGCACTTACATTGAACTCATGCGTCTTCTGGCATGATGAAAGATTTTGTCACGGGATAAGCAGCAATTCTATGTAGGAGACTCTGAACTGCTGTTAGTATCTTTTTAATTACGGTATCTCACACCAACAATTGACTGACTTAGTGGACCGAAGAGAGCGATGTCAGCTTCCACAATCGAAATGCATTGATTACTTGTGACGGGGTCATAATTTTCGTTACTTGAAAAAATGTTCTTTCACAAATTTAATTTTTTCGGTGAGGTAACGTAAACCAGTGAAGGTAGCACTTGGTCGAGTGCCCTGGGGCTACTTCAATGGATCATGACGGAATGTTGTTTACATTTGAAAGGACATAAACAAGGTGCGTATTGTGTTTGAAGACTTGTCACTAATACTGATGCAAGCGAAACGAAGGTTTGCGTGTTCTACTAAAATATTGCCGTGATGCGCGCTGATGACTTTTGAGATAGAAAGATACATAGAGGAGGATTAAAGCACACGAACAGGAAAAAAAGGATTCACTTTCGAAACTATAAGGAGAACAAGTCGGCGTCAAATGAGCGACGGCCCGAAAGAAGGCGTGAAGGAGGTGTGTATACTCGAGGCATGTACAAACTTTGACATGGAGTCAAATATATCCACATCAAAGATTGCTCAGGATTTTGAAGGAATAACTCTTGCAAAGAACACTGCTATGCGTAGAAGAAGGCATTCATTGTTCGAGACAAAAGAGTCGCCCAAGATACGAGAGGGAGACCATGGTGTCGCCGTCATGACACATGCTGATTATCCTTTGCGGAGTCGCTCGAAATCCCTTCCGTTCGAACCTGAAAAGCGAAAGATTCCAATTGGATTCGAGCAAGAAAACGTCAGAAAGCTTCTCCAAGAGGTTTTGGAGAGTAAACTTACAGGAAGAAGTTACGTAGCGAGCGAATGCGCAGCGTTAACACGAGAACTAGTAAACATTATGCGTGACAAAGTTGCAGCACTCGATTTGAACAAGTACAAATTTATTTGTACTTGCTGTATTACGCAGAAACTCAAACCGCCTCTTGCCATGCAAAGTGGCTGCGCCTGGGATGAAAGTACGATAGGGATTGATAAAGACGGTTTCGCTGAATTTGTTTACAAGAACGACGATCTCATCGCAGTTGCTACGGTCTATGGAGTTCACGCTCAGAAGAGGACGCAAAGACAGAGATGCATAAAGAGTATCAAGGGATCCATTTACTCGCCCATCCCAGAGTGAACCTTCCAAGGAAAATTTTGCTTGCAGGGAACAGGTGATATCAATTCCCATAAAGGACATTAAAAATATGAGACTGGCGAATGTAATAAACAACTGTTTCCTCGACAGTGCTGGTCTAACGATACTGATGTAAAATGTTTTTGTAACTGAAGTAGTTAAAATAACAAACTAGTTGACAAAAGTGACAAACGTTACGTCTTGAATTTTCGATTTGTTTTGGACAATCAATATCGTAAACGATGCGGATAATGGTCGAATAATAGAGTTCTTGCTATGATATTATTAAATCATGTCGTAGTCTTCGCAAGACTAATCCAAAAAGGAACAAAAAACACCTACATTTCTAACATTTGATGCAAAAATTGTCTGTTACAAAAACGGTCGAAAAAAGTATATTTTGAATACATAATCAGAAAATAATGGATTTGAAGCTTCCGAACTTTGTTAGCTGACGAGTTGATGTAATAATAGATGATTGACGGCTCTCAAGGCTACGAACTAATTATGTCGTGATAACAACTCTTACGTCGGGGCATGTGATAAGTCTTACGTCGAGGCATGTCACGAAGTACGTGTCAAGCTCGATTAGTCCACTGTCTTTAAATAGCATCACCATGGCTCCTACAAAAGTATTTAAATACCTCTTAGCTCCATAGATCTATATATTTTTGCCACTTTTGGTATTTTTCCTCAACTGTCAGTTGATCTAACTTTGACAAAGCTCACTTAATGATCACTGAAAAATAGCTGTCTTTATGACCACGCACTGAAAGAACATAAAATTATCATACGGCAACAATAGTAACGTTAATTATGCGATGTTCCATTGTCGACAAAAAGGAAGGCAGAGCAGTTTAAAACTATCACCTCTTTGTTAAATGCCGCGCATGCCGCCAGAGTTTTCACTGGAAGACTAAAGTAGAACGACAACCCGCAAATATCACTGATTTTTTTAGTCCAGCGATTTAACTCGGCGTTATTCTTAATTCCTAAGAAGTATTTTCCCAAACGCCAATTCTTTCTTCTATTTTGTTTTACGTTACGACTAAAACTAGATAGTTTTAAAACTATCACCTCTTGACCAAGTGAAACCATCGATAAAAGCTTCATCGTTTTGCGGCGTTGTGCTGCGCGCTATTATCAACTGATCCAAAGTACAGTATAAAGAATTCAGCATTTCCAGGTATCTTGTTTGGGGTTAATAACAATAGTGAATTGTTGCTTTTTTTCCTCTCGTCCTCTTGCCGAGTATAGTTCGTGAATGTTGTTAACAACAAAGCATCCTTATTGTGTTAATAAATTTATAATCAACTGGTTCGCTGATAAAAAAAAATATACTGAGAGACCAAGCATAGTGAAGGGCATTTTCTCCCTTGAGTACCCCTGTGTGAACAGCACGCTTATGAGCAACTTTTCCAACCCCTCTCCCCAAGTGCCGCTAATTTGACACGCCGACAATTTTGCGACGATTTGAAATTCATCTTCGTCGAGTCTCGGCACAATTTCCTCAGCGCAACAAACAACAAAAGGCTTTTGTTTGAACTTGTGAAGTCGAATTTAACCCACAACAATGGCTCATTTCTTGATACGGTCACCAGTGTACAGCTTTTTTACTTCAAGTACCAATCGCTTATTGACCGGCTGGCCTAATAAGGAAGACACTTATAATTATCCTATGAGCCGACTACTTGCTTATGTCAGTAAGTAAAGCGTGAAAAACGTTTCTGCATTGATATGATGATATTTTACAACAGCTGGCTCACCAAAGTAGACATTCTTAAAGGCAAAGCCAATGCTGTTTAAGGTGGCTTTTACGTTTACTAATAGCTGGTTACCGACTTATTTACAAATATTTCGCTTAGCTGAATAATCGGTTAGTCAGCAATAGCAATGTTTCCTCATAATATACGTTACACCTTTGACTACAAGATTCAGATTGACATGGTTTACTAAGAGATTAGTACGCATACAAACGATTAAGAAAAAAGTTTATTTTCAGTTATCAGATGTTTGTTTATAAGGATTTGATATTTTCATATCAGTTGATCTCAACTTCAGGGGGTTGAAATTAATACACGTAACTGTAACCTTAGTGTCACTCAGGTGGATGTTCAAAATTTTCCCATTAACCCTTTAACTCCCAGAAGTGATTAACATAAAACTTCTCCCTACAATATCCATACATTCTTCAGCAAACAGGTAATGAGAATATTCAAACTTATCAGGTAGAAGCTGCTATCGTGATCTAGCACCAAGTTCTCATTACTAATTTACAAGGAAATGTGTAGCAGCTACAGGGGAGAATTAACAATCAGATCTTGTGAGTTAAAGGGTTAATTGAAAGAAACAATCAGATTTACATGCATATGGTGGGTGGAAAGTAGAGATCATAAATTGTATTAACTAGAGTGCATCTCGAATGATTGTCATAAAACCCAAATTAAAGTAGTCGCAACAGCCAATCAGAACCAGGGAAAATATCGCAAGGAGCCAGTGAGAACGCAAAGTAATAAGAGACAAACTTTATAAAACGCGGGAAAACGCAACAGACGAAGGCGTCATTGCTTTCAGCTCTGAATCTAAAAACGTGGACAGAGTGGTACCAAACACCAGGTACAATTGATCATGATTATTTTGGTTGCAATGAAGAGACTTACAGGTCCGCGCTACTTATTATAGGTTGAACCGCGTTCGTTTATTTATTTGTCGCGTGTTACAATTTTTTTTACGATTTACGGGGACGCCATGTTGTGTCATTTTGGTGCTCATCCTAGGGGCACCAACATGACGGCCATGTTGTTTTGTTTCGCCATTTAAGTGATTAGCTATCAACTGTGAACTTGTGAACATTCATCTCAACACATTTCTTTATATTTCTGATGCTCAGGGAGCTTTTCGGGCCTATTTCAATCTCGAGCGACAAAGAATTACGAAATTAGAAATGGTTCTATTTTCAAGATGTAGAAACCCACGTTACTGAAACCTTTCCACAAGGCTAATGTTTAGGAAATCTTTCGTTCTGTAACAGCGATTTCGTGAAACTTTTGACGATAAAAACGAACGGCGAAACACAACGTTTTAACCAAACCTCGGTCATTTTCAAGTGAATAGTATGAATGTCACGAGGAATATTTATATGTGCGTGTAAGAAGTATAAAAAATTTTTGGAAGAGTAATTGGACAATAAGAACATGCAAAGAGAAGAAATTATTAGAAACTAATCAAAAACCAAATTCCAAACTGAATATAAATAAAAATTAACCGAACTTCGCAAGAGGCACTATCACGGAGGCACTATCACGGAGGCACTATCACGGAGGCACTATCACGGAGGCACTATCACGGAGGCACTATCACGGAGGCACTATCACGGAGGCACTATCACGGAGGCACTATCACGGAGTTCTAAATATCCAGAGAGGAGGACGTTGATGAACACATCATTAACATCTCCTTGTACAAGCTTTCCTTTTTCCAAAAGCTTGTGCTTTGTCGTGGTTTAAAATTTTCCATCCCTAAACACGTGTCCTCGATTGACATAAAGGCCAGCTTTGAGAAAGCTTAATGGAAACTCGAACCACATTTACCGGAAGAATTTCGTGACCTTGCAGCGCCTGCAAGATAGACCAAAGTGTAGAGGTAGACCACCAAAATACTATCATCCCTTGCTAAAAAAGGAGAAGGAACTAGAATCACTTTTTCGCCGGATGCTCCCCTCTGCAATTGCAAACTCTGTCCGTCCGTCAGGTTCCAGGCTGGCCTATCTTTATGGTTTGCCTAAAACGCACAAGAAAGACTAGCTATACGACCTATCTTGTCAGCTACTCAGACTTAAAATAATGCCCTCGCCAAATGGCTAGATGACAAAGTAAAACCTCTCGCCCTAAACCAACATACGATAAGCGACACCTTGAGTTCGTGAATGAGGTCCACGAATTGACGATTGACAACGGATGTACCCTTGGAGGAGACCATACAACCAATCACCGATAAGGATTTGAATGAAGGGGTAAGTTTCTAAAGAAACTGTGGTGCTGCGTCGGTGGGAGAGTATAGCAGGTAATTTAGTGTTAACAACTGGGTTGAAAACGTAAATTAGCCACCGTAAAGAGTAAAAAAGCTGACGAAGGGCTAACGCTCGAAACGTCAGCTTTTTTACTCTTTACGGTGGCTAATTTACGTTTTCAACCCAGTTGTTAACACTAAATTACCGATAAGGATTTCACTGATAATTGGTTTAATGAAACACACCACCTTAACCTCAATAAGCTGGACCTTGTCGATCTTAGAGCGGCGACAAAAGACCAACTTTTCTTTTTTAACAGCCATTCCTATGAACAAACAGACAGAATTGCTATGGGCTCCTGCCTTGGTCCTCTATTAGCCAACTTCTTTATGTGCAGCATTGAGGATACTTTGAAGCATGAGGGCAAGATGCCCACATACTACAAGAGATATGTGGATGACACACTGACTATCATGCCAGTCATAACATCAGCAGTCAATTTCCTCGAGATTTTAAACCAGTGCCATTCCTCTATTAAGTTTACCATGGAGATGGAGAGTAAAAGTATGCTGCCTTTTTTTGGGCACCCAGCTGCTAAACAAACACACATGTTGAGACTAAGGTGCACGTTAAACCCACAAATACTGGCCTTCTGCTGCATTACAAGAGCCATGTAGACGACCGATACAAACGCGGGTTACCAAAACCTATGCTTGATCGAGCATTGCGGCTTTCATCCAATTACTGTTGCTTCTCTGAAGAATGTGATCGACTGAAATTATTGTTTTCTCAACTAAAATATCCTGACAAGCTTGTCAACTCTACTTTTTCACGTTTTATTGCCGCCAAAGCATCGGATCAACCTGTTTCTTCGGCGACTGTCAGCGATCGAACAGACCCCATTCGCGTTGTCCTACAGTTTCAAGATCAGGCCTCAGCCGATATTGTACGTGTCCAACCTAAAGATTTGAGTCAGAAGATCCACACGACCGTCCAGCCTGCATTAGTCAGCCAGAAGATTGAATAAGATTTTAGATTACAAGAAGCGAACTGAGCCACCGGTTTTGAAACAACAGTGCCTTGTTTACAAATTTAAATGTGACCTGTGCGATGCAGGTTATGTCGGTTTTAGACGCGGCCATCTGCACCAACGTGTTCAAGAACACCGAAACTCGACTTCATCGATTGGCGAGCATTTTAGCGACAAGCATTCTTTGGCCCCCCGGCCCCGAGGGATCTTACGATGAATTTTAGTGTTTTAAAGAAGTCTACGAACAAATTTGACTGCCTACTTTTTGAAACTCTATTCGTGCAAAGATTTTTAATTAGCTATTTAATCTTTTTTTTAATTTGGTTTTTAATTAGCTTCTAATTATTTCTTCTCTTTGCATGTTCCTTCTGTCCGTTATACTTCTCACACGCATATACACACTCAAAAATTCTCACTATTCACTTGAAAATGAATGAAGTTTGGTCGAAACGCTGTGTTTTGCAGTTCGTTTTTATCGACAAAACTGTAATAGTCCTTCTTATTTTGGATTTTTAAGATGTCACGTGAAAACCAAGGATAGCCAAACACCATTCATTGCTTTAAAATGGCTCACCGGATCGTGGCTAAAAGAAGCAACAATATTTACATTTATGACATTACAAAAAGGAAGAGTGATTTCCATGCTTAATCAAGATACAGGGCTCCTCTGAATACCACTTTTACAATATGGGCTACTTGTGTATTGCTACCAAAAGACAAATAATACAAAAAGCTTTTCATTTTCGTTAAAAGCACGAATTGTTATCATTTAGAGAACGTGCTATCTGGTTTATATTGTTTTTTCTTTAAAATGATTTCACCGGGACTCTAAGATGACAAGAGATCAAGTTAATAGTTGTTTTCCTCGTTTGTTTATTCATTTAATTTACAAACTTGAATGACTCCTCGGTAACAAAAATTGAAACTGAAATCAAACTAATTGTTCTCTGGCTTAAAGCCGGTTCTTACATATGACCTAGAAGAGAAAAATACACTGTTCAATATTTAATTCGATATTTCTTGAATTTATAACAAAGCTTGACTTTTGGATGAAACTAGAAAAAAATGCTTGGACACTCAATTAGGGGAAAGTTGTTGGATCAATACATGAAGGTATTTCATGCCTTTACTTCAAGGCGAGGGTTGGAGCGATAACCATGATATGATAATAATATTTTTATTAACCATTTTAACTAAAAGTTTTTGCTCTTGGTCTCGTTTTGAGTTTGAAGGTATTTACAACTCGCGAATGGCCAGTTCCTTAGGTTCAATAAGGAACAAGACCCCGAGCGCTAATTATTCTTCTATATTACGAGGAGAGATGTTTTGATATTAACCGTTAACTCTTAAAGACGCTTGTTTATTGAATTGATTTTAATACATAATGGTAGGTAATTAAAAACATATCAATTACTGGACGACAGTTTGCTATATAGGAAGATTTATCTAAGAATTAAAATTGACATCAAGAGTTCAACAAACTCAGGCAAAAGCAAATACTTATCTTCGAAGAATCCACTCAGTAAGCATACATCGGTAAAGCAAAACTTGGTTGAGAATTAAGCGTTAGAAAATGGTCCCCTAGAAGAAATTTCATACAAATATTTGACCCATTAGAATTGCTATCAATGATAAAGACGAATCAAGCCCGCCAAATGTTGGTATATATTGTATAAAAAGGTGCCATATAAATCTTTTAAGGATTAAAAATGGCCTTCAGCAGCTTACCTAAGGGCTTAAGAGACAATTTTTTCAATACCGTTTTCCTGCCCGCTGAGTGACATCGTGGCCAAGAAAAATGACAGTCCACTCATTTTTATTTGCAAGTGGTTCTATTTTCACCTCGATCGTAAGCGAAAAATTTTAAGAATTGGAAAAAGAAGTTAGTCTTCACATTTAAGAAGCCTGATCTATCTAATACGTGATTTCTTGTTAAGTTTGTGCTTTGAATTTTTTTTTTTTTAATTGTCAAGAGCAACATCCTTATATAACTAAAAAACAAGTATATAACAAATAGGGATTGTTTCCGTGCGCAGTTTAATACAGCTGCAGTTTGGGACAGTTTGAGATGAACTTAAAATTCACTCGAAATTTTTCGTCTTAGTCTTGCTTTTGTTTCCTGTACAGAAATTAAGGTTGAGGGTCTTCTGCAAATCACTAACATAATACTTAACTGAAACAACTTCAAACCATTTTATTGCTTTATATCTATGCCACATAGTTCTGAAATAATTAAATGTTTACACAACGTCACATGCCCCACATTGTCACACAATGCTAAACTTCTGTTGGCTTATCGTTTCCATGGAGATCGCACGTTTAAGCCGTAAACTACGACGCACGAACTATCTCTCAATTGAGTCCCCACCAATAATTTTGTAAACAATATCTTGAAGATTGGTAATAACCAAACCTGAACATCATATCACACAGATGCCGTTGAGAATACGACAGACATGATCACCTACAAATGATACCAAGCATCTTCCTAACTCTCTCTATAATCTTAAATTAAATATCATGAAAATTAATGGTTTACTATTTTAATTGGCAGACCCCTCCGTTGGTCTTTTCTAATTTTCTTATTTTGAGAACAAGCTTTCTTGAAGACATTGTAAGTGAAAATTCTAAGTCACGCCATGAATGAAGAACATTATTACATAACTCGGAGTTGGAACGTGTCAACAATCACACATTTCTTTCAAAAATACCCTAACGGAGGATATCGAAACGTCTTCGGTGATTCTCGAACATGCAGTCTAAATTAACCAAAATTTTTCTCAACAACTTCCGAAGAACCTCATCCTCATTATCAAAGTGATTGTTTTATTGAATATCACCGGGTAAACGTGATCCGACCTAAGTGATCGGAAACCCTGTTGAACCGTTGCAAACCGGTTGATACTTGAAAATTTGAGATGGCTAAAAGAGACGCTCCAATTAGATTTTAAACATTGTATCAGCTAAGGTTTGTATACTAAATTACTTTTTGTTATAAATAAAAGCTTAAATAAAAAACCCCAAACAACATATCTCCAAACAACAAAGGAAACTTAATCATCACAACAGAAGCACTCACGCACTACTTAAATCAATTTTTTTTCAGTATCACGCATGCGATAAAAACTGTTTATTCTCGATAAATTCCAAACACTGCTGCTGTAGCAAAGAGATCATTGCCACAAAACGATGATGAGGCCACGCGATCTGTTTCAACATCCCAGAGGCACCGGCTTGCCACACGTACTCCTTGGTTATTCAACTGTCCAATGGTCACGACACAAACAAGTTTAAATCTCTCAAAACCAAGTACCTTGACTTTATCTTTGATTTCGTCTGCGATGCAGGGAAGCAGGCTCTTACATTTTTCAGGATCATATGGAAGCTCCTTAAGGTGGCTTTCCAGGACTCTGTCTATGGCATCCTTAACGTCGTTACAGCGAAATCGTTTGTCCGCATCAGGACGTAACTTGTATGTATTGGCAATCTTCGCTGTCAGTTGATGCGGAAGCTCGGTTTGGCCGGCTTGATGTGATCTGGAATACAGACTCATGGATTTTCGTCTGGTTGCTGCGTTGGCCTTGGAGGTGGCTGACAGCGTACGAATCTGTCTGGCGACGGGCTCTTGTATGTTCAGTGTTGCCGGTTTGTTCTGAACATCCGCCGCCACAGAGCTTCGTCGACTGGACACTTCACTAACAGGCATGTCAAAACGCACTTCCTGTCTTGAAAGATAAACCACTGGACCTGAACAATGAACAATTATTTCAGAGGATCGATCCAGTCTTATTTATCTCAGGTTTCACTGCTCACGTTTTGATGATTCAGTGACCGCTGAGTAAGTGAACCTTTACTTTGTTCGGCCTTATTTTAATTCACCTATTAGTGTATTCATCATTTCCGCCCGGCTTTGTCTGGAACAATGGCGAGTGTTAATTTACTCCCACTTATTTTATCGCAATTACTTGTCACCTTCACCAATGGATTTCTCTCAGCTAATGAGATGTTAATTTGGTATACAGCTGTTAGCAAAGACACAAGTGCAGCTAACATATGAAAAATGCTGATCGCTGACTAGCGCACCAGTGTTCTACCAGAGAACAGATCCCATGTTACTCAATTACACTCACTTCAATCCTCTGAGTCTGAAATAACGATATAATCTCCTTAACGCTTAAATGATATACTCATGGATATTTTAGCATGTCTAATTGCTTGGATGATTAGGCATAGCGTGCGTGCTTAACTTGTATCTGTCATGTGATCAGAGTTCATAGTCCAGTTTTGGAGAGTAGGCTTTCACGCTAGTAAGGAAACATTTAAAAGTAACTTGTTGGATATCTACCACCCTATAAGATACTTGCCACATCGTTCCGAGTCATTCGTCTACAGTCTCAATTGAAAACGCTAAAAAAGGTAAAAAAGGACTGAGGCAATTAATAAAATTCAACACCGACTGATGCTTGAGCTTGGGGTAGCCATCTTACAAGTTTTTAGGGGACAAAGGTTGCCTGAAAGGAGCAAACTAAGATGGCCACGTTCTATCATGGCTCTTATTTGTACAGAACTACATGCTTTGATAACAAACAAAACTTCCTGTTGTCACCTTTTGAATAGCTTTTATTTACAGACCATTTTTTTTTCGTCTTCGATCTCTGCATCTGGGACTTAAGACAAAAAAGGAAAAAACCCGGGTACGTCGCTTTGCTAAAATAGACTAAGAAGATGATTCTATTCTATTCTATTACGATTCTTTTCGTAAGTTTTCCCGACAATTCGCCTGTACCCATCCTGGGTGAGGAAAGACGCTGTGAGTATATCTTATGTCTTATGCAAGAACTCGACCCCAGCGGAGATAGCGTGCTCGCTAAATGATTGCGCCACCGCGTGTCTCTGTTTGCTTAAAGAATTCAGGATATATTTCGGTCTTAAAACACAGAGTAAAAACTTCAAGGTAGAAGAATCCATGACTTTGAGGTTTAACATTTTCAATTCTGGCAGGGAATCACTCTGGCTCCAGCTAAATAATAATTTGACTCACCAAGGTACAAGAAGTTTTGAAAGAACCTTGAGAATATCAAAATAACTTTTTTATATATCAATTGAGTTGATAATATACATTGGCCATTGTAAAGACATTCTGAAGCTGACGTTTCGAGCGTTAGCCCTTTATCATTTTCTCTGACGGAAAGCTAACGCTTAAACGTCAGCTTTAGAAACTCTTCACGCTGGATAATTTTCATAATCAACTCACGGAATTAGTAAGAGCAAATCATCTTGTAAAACCTTCCACCAACACAGTTCCACATTTTCTTTACAATTAAAAACATGACCCTTTTGCTTTTGAATATCAGATCTTTAAAAACTGAATAGTAATAATTATGTTAGTAATGAGCTGAACGCACATGTAGTTTTCCTCGTCGCCGTCATCGGTTCAAGTCTCAAGCTGTTCTCCTCAATTGGCTAATTATAAGACACCATTAAGTGCAGACACATGTAGTAAACTTGAGCTTTTATATGATGGAAAGTCTTCGTCCGCGGGCCCTACGGAGCATCAACTTCATGCTGAACCTTTTATCTTCAGTTTCGGTGCAACATTGTGCGTTCGCACAGAGCACAATAAAAAATCTCCTACGCTTTTCCCATTAAATTAGTTCTTTCCTAATGGCGAGCAGCCACGGATTGTTTCCTTCGTTAAATCCATGCCGTAACAGAAGATAGACGAGGTCATTAGCATTCACAAAGGTAAGTGACCTCCTTCAAAAATGGCAGTAAATTGTTTTTACAATCGTTGAGCTCAACAGGCTGTGAGAGTTTTTAAATACTAAATATGAAGGTATGCGGTTCTCTGTTCAGCTTATCTTGATTTGAATTATTACACTGCTCAGGTTAAAATCGTCACCACAATAAGAATATTGGCAGATTTAGAGAGTTGTGTGTATGATAATATGACGCAATGTGGATTCTAATCAAACTGACTGTTTGTGAACAATTCACCTTACCTTACATGACCGTCTCAGTGGGGTTAACCGTTAACCCAATCTCGTAACCAGATCCTACTAATTGTAACTGAAATTTACAACCGCTTGGCCGTGAAAGGTCCGGGTACGAGACTACTGTTGGCCGTAAACGGCCAAAATATCCAGCCGTTAGGTGTTAGAATAAAAAAGACTTTTAACCGTTAATCGTAAAAGACAGTTAACCGTAAAAAAGAATTTCTGGTGCCAGAAATGGAAAAATATTAACCGTTAGCCATAAATTGGCCAAAATTTTAACAGCTAGTGGTAACAAAAAATAACCGCAAAAAGTTTTCTGTGACCAAAAAGGAAAGATATCAACTGTGAGCCGTAAAAGCCATCACCCTATTGAGACCATCCTATGCTGACCCTGAACGATTCCCATAGTTGCCGCGTTCTGCTGCTGGTCACCTGTAGATAGAACGTACTTGAAAATTCCGGAAGATTTACTGGAGAAAACCAAACTAGTTCTGGTTTCCTTGCCTTATTGCCAACTCACGTAATTGGAAAACCAGCTCAACCCACAGAATCTCTCCTCTTTCTCTAGATCTCTAGATGTTGGACGCATGAGTCATGCATTTCGAGCAGAATGGAAAGGTATCAAATGTCCTTAAATGATTTTTTTAGAAGATACCTTAGATAAAGGCAAATATGACCTAGACAAGTTCAACACACATTACTAACAGGTAGTGAAGTCCATACAGGAAGAAATGATCAGCGATGGAAAATCCAGAATTTTCGATTACTCACTTATGCGCAATCAAATTGTTTATTCAACACTAGGTTTGTCCAACGTGAGAACTATTTTCAACTTTTTGGATTACTTTTTCTTGATTTAGCTAAATAAATCTGGTTCTTTAAAACTAACAGAATGCGAGAGGGAATTGATGACTGAATTTAAGCTAGTCGCACTTTGTCCTCAAAGTCCCCCATGGGTCAGGAAATACAATGCGGAAACTAATAGGACATTTGTTTTTCTACTTATTTTTGGGTTAAACTGTAAGCTAAGCGTTACACCGCAAGACAACAAATCCAGGCAAGAAAGCCTCTCTTCGTTTATGGAAATAATTGCCTTTGTTCTGCGATAAAAGAGATTTGTAACGCCGTTTCACTGACATGATACTCAGCGTCATTAATAACTTTGGGGCGAAATTTTCCACCAAATGAATGCAGAATCTGTCGCCATTTGAAGTAAATTTCGTGACTCTAACTTTTGATTTTCAAATTGGTCTACGAACTATATCATTACATGAATTCTATCGCAATCGTTTCAGGTCTTTCAACGGTTACAGCGTGCAAACCTAAAACGGTTTTGGTAGAAGAGGCAACTTTGGGAAAGCAGCTGTGAGGCAAGTGAAAATATGGAGAAGTAAGTAAGAAGCAGCTTGCTTTTGAATTGTTTATCCTAACATCGCTTTGATGTATTCTGCTTCGCAATCTAGTAAAAGTCTTTTCTTTCGACGAATTTAGTCAGGGGCATTGATCAGTTCTAAAAATCCATCCGAATTAAAAAATCGGCGACCGAATATCGGTGACTGTACAACTATAGTTTTCGACTCTTAAGCTTTGGGTCGTTGATCATGATCATGAATATCTTAGCAGTGTGGGAGGGATTATCGTAATTCTATTATATAGGGTGTGCCGGTAATTTTTCATATCAATTCAGAGAGGCTCCATGAAATACCTCGGTTGTTGACATCCTCGTACGGTGGAGCGCACGTAATTAAACTCGACCAAATGTTCACATCACCGATACGATAAATATAACTGGGATCAAAAAGCAGAACAAAAACAAACGGTGTTAACTAAACAAGGGTTCGCACGTCAGCTCATAAAGGCAAGCAGCTTGTTTTTTAATTTTTCTTGAAGAACAGTCGACAATTCAGAGTTTGAAACAATGAGTGCTTCTACAGCAGTTAGAAGAAGATCAGTGACACTCGGTTCTTTGGAGCCATTTCTAAGAAAGCAAAAGAGAGATCGTCTGCGTACAACGAGCATCAATTCTATCGCCTCCGGAATTGCGAGCTCAGTGGAACGACAACGCTCCTCGACATGGCATGGCGCAGAAGTAGAATCAAGCGGCCTGAGTTTGGGTAGTTCTTCAAAGCTTGCCCTCCCATCAAACACACCACATGACATCGCTGATTTGAAAGATTTCCAGGATGAACTGGAATCGCAAGAAGTCATCAAGCACATTATAAAAGAAGAGTTGGACAACTCTCTGATGGATTGCGACTACGATAGCCAGCGATGCGTTTCTCAGTGTGCAAATATTAGCCAAGCAGTTGAGTTGAGAGTCAAGGAAATTACTCCCCCGGAAACCAAAGTGGTGGCTGTGGTGTACATCGGTGAGATTCGGGATCAGGGTCTTGAAATCACCAGCCAGTGCTTATGGGATCCTGAAACTGACAATTTTGTAACTGCAAGCTTCAAAAGTAAAACATTGTTTGCCGTCTGTACTGTGTTTACGGTTCACTTCTAAAGTATGCGACATGCCTTTATGGGATTGAGATTTTACAGAGTCCTGATGTAGTTTCAGAGCGAGGAGCTCACAAGACGAGGCCGGTCATCAAAATAAACATCTATGAACAATCTTCCAAAACTTTGCATGTATATGTTGCATGCGACCGCCGGCCTTGAAATAAGAGAATGAACATAATTGTTTATAATTATTTCCGAAAATCATTATTTTCACTGATGTTAATCAGAACAATTACGCAGCATTTTGTTCTTTCAGATTTCCTCACTCGTTCTTCTGACATTCGGGTATTTAGAGGCTTGTAACAGACTCGTAACTGCTTGTTACGTCGTCTTCTCCATGTTAATCAGCGAAAAAGTTAGTTCATGTCAATATCTATTTTACAAATGACTGGTATAAACGGATTGCCGCCGGCATGACTGCATGGCTGTTAAGCGACTTTAACCCTCGATATCGTAATTCGCTTCGACAATCTTGACAAGGAAAAACTTAGACAATTCAGATGAAAATATTTGAATCACAAATTATATTCATATTTCCAACACATGTTAAAGATACTGAATAAAAATAAACAAAATTTAAGACAACCAAACGTTGTTGTGCAACCCACAAATCTAGTGTCCTTCACAACACAATAGCTACCTAATGTTTTGTCTTTGCATAAGCAAATCTTTAGGGTACTTTGTTTACCATAATGAATCATTTAAAGCTTCACTTGCCATGAAATGGCAAAAAACTGACGGGAATCAAGAACGAAAAATGCTGAAGCTTATGAACTAAGTGTCTCTAGCGATGATTTTTCACTTACTATGAGTCAGACACCAATAAACAATGGTCTTAATGAGCTTCAGTCTAAATTTAAAAAAGCTAATGCTGAAAAGCATTAGGATGAATCTACTAGCTTTCTATTCCAAATGTCACAATCTGATTGGCGACCCCCCTTGCTATCTATTCCGCGATGGATATTGTGTAAAAAGACCACCCTAAAAGTGTGTAGTTGTAAACAAATTAAAACAAAAGCATGAGCCCGCCTCGTCATTAAGTTTTGAACGAGTAATATATTTAAACTCAAACAATAAGATTATTTGCTCCGCCAATTTCTATGCATAATGATTGCTTCAGGCTTCCCCCTAATTAACTATCACGCGATAGCAACTGATTGAGCTCTTCATCTAAGTCCCGTCCACAAGTGTCCGCATACTTCAAAAACGGAATGTTTTTTCTTTCATTTCAGCCTCCACATGTAAATTACTCTCTGTCACCAGAAACGGAGGTTTTCGAAAAAGCCAGGTTTTCGTTTTTCTGCGAACGATCGAAAAGCGGATTTTTGAATACGGTAATGTCATCCCACAAGTCCAGTTCATCCCGGTCGGTGTTACTTTGGTATTTGGGCTTCTTTAAAGCCTAATGGAATACATGCAGTTGCAGTTTAGTTTGATAAATTTTCAAGCTGAAATTAAAAGGAAGCGATTAAATGTGCTGATGTCGCTTTCTGCGCCAGTGTCGAGGACAAGCGCGATAAAAATGATTCTTACAGAAGGCCAGCTACACCAAGGTGGTTTCTAGGTCAGACCAGAAACAACGTTGATTTCTACATGACTGGAATTATCAAAGAAGATCGAAAGATGTAACAAACACCGTAAAAGAAGAGGAGCTGACCGTTGCATGCGGGCTCATACATTACTAACACTGCGCATGCATCATCGTGTTTCATCGTTTTTGAGTTTCGTTTAGACGGGCGAAATCGATTTTGAATACGCTACGTGTCTACGAGTGCTTGTTTTGAAAACGGAGTGAAAATTCTCTCTTTTCAAATATATTTGGAAAAGTTTGAACGGAGCCCTGGTTGTTAAATATTTTGCGAGAGCATCGTACAAATCAAAGGAATACATAGTTTGTTCTTGTTTTCTTTCTCGCCAAGTTGCAGTTGAAGGTTAGTCTTGCGAAAAGACACCACTTTTGGAATTACCTCATTAGGCTTAATCAAAGACTCCTTGAAGTTCTAATCCTTTGCCAACCCCTTCCAATATTTCGAGACGTACCGTTATAAATAACCATATGATTATTGACCGAAAAAGCACTAAAAGTAAAACTACGCGTAATAGCAACCGACATAAAATGAACTTTCAAGAAAACCCCCTTTTTATTAGAAAGCCGGATAAATGGACCGCCAAAAAGTAAAAATACAGAAATTGAAGAATTCGAATGATCACCCATATGATGTTGAAAATTCAGCCTGCGTCCACAAAAGTAACAAAATATAACTGAATAATATGATTCACGCGGTCAAACCGGGAGCGAAATAGCTCAAAAGTTATTAGCGTAACAAAAATAGAGGTCAAATCCAATGAAATTTGTAAAACCTCAAAACATGGTAAATCAGCTGAGTGAAATCAGTAAGACCTCCAAACATGGTAAATCGGCTACCAATTATGTTTAAGATGTGGCTAAATGGCAGCCAAACAGATACCGGAAAATCAACTTGAGGATAGGGATTGAAATTACTTTCTCGGCGCGACCATAGTTATCGTTGGGATTGTTGTTGTCGTCGATTTTAAGACTTTAAAGCACTTTTCTTTTCAGTTGAGTATTCTCGGCACATTCCCTCTTCGTTTATGAAGTATACAAATATGTATTTTGGGAAAGTATGGGATGAAAAGATGCAAAATCCACCTTGGTCAATAAAGCGTATGGCCTAACGCGAGAGACGCCATTTTCATGATAGGAAAAAATTATGCCTTTATAATCTGCTCCCAGATATATAAACAGAAGACAATAGCACGAATATAGGGACAAAGGCAAACTAAGTAGGGTAAGTTTTAAAGTAGAAATTAGTTGTCTTACAGTGACGTCATACCATGCGGAAAAAATTAAAAAGAGGCCGAGGAAGTCATCTTTTCGCTGACACGGGAAGTCTTAATTATTGGTTGCATGGGTGTCACCAAGTGTCTGTATTTCTTCTTAGAGATATTTTAAAAGAAGTTACCAACAGGTGCTTAACCGCTGAAAAGCTCATTATATATGTCTTGATGACCCATCCGCAACGCCAACAAACCCCAAACCATTTTTAACGTCGAAATTTTAGTGAGAAATAAAAAATCTTGCTAATTGTGACTCAAGGAGACATAGGCTTAACTTGTAATGTTTTAACAGACATTTAACTAGTGATAGAGACTCCAAGCGTTTTTACAGCTTATCACCAGAAAAGATACATTCATTATTTTGAAAGGCAAATTATAATTTACATTATTTCTCAGTCTAATATTTTCGTTTTGAACCAAAACCAGCAAAACGATTTTTAAGTTTTAATAAAGTTTTTTTTTTTTTTGCGGAGAAACTAGTTAACCTAAAATTTTCTGACTTAAAATGTAGCACATTGGAAATGCAGGTTAGCAACTTTTTGAATCCCATGGAAAATAAAGTTTTCCAGTTCTCTTTTTATGATTTTGTAAAAACCAGTTTAACAAAATATTTTTTACCGTTGTGAATAGGGTATTATTCTTTGATAGATCAAATGTGAAACTCGACGGCCTTAATTTGGTGATCACGACTATTTTACATCCTTCCTTGGAGGTCTGACCCCTGGCGTTCAATTCTTACCCTCATTCAAGAAAGCTTGCCAAAAATTTAACTCTTGAAATTTATCCCCTCTAAGAAAATTTGACATACGATCAGCAAAATAAATGTTAGAAATCCTCAGCCACCGAACTTTCATTTTATATCTGAATTGAAATTAATTTTTTAATAATTTTTCAACATTTTCTCCGCTTTGTTAGAAGCGGTGGCTACTTTCTATGTCTTCGAGGGTCTGTGCTTAATAATGAATGTTTTGAGTGCAATTCTTTTGTGAAGATCAAACAATCAGACAGTTGTATTGCTCTGAAAACATCAAAATAAGACGGCTCTCTTTGCTTAACAGCAGATGCATATTCACTGAAAAAGACAAGAAATTAGGTTCAATTGTAAAATAGGTCCTCAGCCATTATTGTTTTCTGCCTCTTAAAAGTTACTAATTCCTAACACCCTGTGGTGCTATTAGCACATATCAAAATTCAAAATAGATAATTGAACTTCGAATTAACACAATAACATATTTATTACGTGCGAGAGTGGATGTCAAAAATTATCTCCCGTGCACACATATGTGTATATCTTACATATGAGAAGCTGACTAGAAGCAGATTGAACCAGCTTTAACAATTTAAATTCTCTATGCTTTCACGACTCATGCAAAAAAAGAAAAATAATTGACAGGCTGTCGACGAATTATTTAAATCGGTATTCTTTATGACGTTTTAGCTGTAGGTAGTAGACGCATATTTAACCATAATTTTCATATCTCCACTGGTGAAACATGGACACGGAACTAGAATTTTCCGAGGTTGGAATTGAAAGGGAGAATGATGAAGAAATAGAACTGATAAAGAGGTTAACAAACATGGAAGAGGTTAGTAACACTTAACATATCTGTTTTAAATGTTAAGTCTGCTTTTTTATAATACATAATACCAGCCCATCATCAGCTGTCCTTCAGGACGCTGATGTCCTTCACTAGTGGGGATGAAAGAAAATCTTCTAACTGTGGTGAGGACTGGAAGCGTATTATCAAAAGAACAAAAAATATGAGAAAATTGAAATTCATATTTGACTCACTAAAAGAAAGAAATGGTTTCAAAGGCGAAATTCCGAGACAGGAGATAGAAATATAAAGTAACAATGTCTACCAGCAAATTTATATGCATGGTCGTTGTCGCTAACGACTCTGCAGCGTAGCTACAGGTGTACGATAGCAAATATTGCTACACGTGTACGATAATAAATATTGTAACTTAAGTTGGCGAATTGTTGCTTTCTTCTATCCTTATCTTATTACAATATCAAATATTTTCGACCAATTCAAGCCGGAACCAGTTGACCCCATCGCCTGAAGAAGACTTACAGTAAGCAGTCGAAACGTCGCGATCTACATCTAGTGACTTTGCCGTAAGGCAACAGAACAAATTTATATTATCAATTCAAGTTATGCTTACATGAATAAGGAAAGTAGTGGTCATTCTTGTACAATTCTAAGCTAGTATTGGAATTTAGGGGTGGGAAGTGGTGCACAACACGATAAGTAGGAAAATAAAGGCTCAAAATAGAATTTCTTCGAGCAAAACTGAAACGGTGTTACTCCAGTGAGCTTTCTGCTGCTCACATCACAGACGTTCAATATGTACTTCCTTTTCCTTAGATTGAGAAATATGATATCCTCTTTGCTGATTGAGTTCAGAGTTTCGTTAATTTTGGTCGGCCTTTAATTAAACCGCATGAGATTGACCAATACTATTGATTTACCTCCCCTTTAATAAAAGTCAAGTCATTTTCAAAGGCAAGAGCGTTAATAGACCGATAGATGCATTTAATTATTTTCCGCCCTTAGAGTAAGAACTGACTTTCCTAACGATTACATTGAACTATCCGAAAGCTTAGCATGCTAAACAAAGGTAATACTCATGATTTCCTGGGTTACGATGAACCAACACCGTGTCGATGTGTTTCAGCCTTCGCTCTGGGCTCTGGTTGAAAGTTAAATTAGGCGAAAAGCAGTTAGTTAGCGGGGCGCCACAGCAGCGAAAAAGGACCGCGGAGGTTTGGGAAGTCTCGCGGAAAATATTAAACAGAAAATACTAAGATCTTTCCCCCGGTGTTTTCGTTTCTGTCGCCTTCTTTTTCATTTGAGAAGGCCTTCCTGTTATTCCTGGAAACATTGAAATCATCGAATCACGCAGCAACTTGTTCAATTTTGCCCCTCTTTTTGAGTCAGAGCGATGTGTTTCCGCAAACAGTGGGGATGAATATTTAAGAAATAATAAATATAAGAACTATAAGGGTTCTGTATTTATTTAGGAAAGGAGTTTATCAAATTTCCGGAACGTATGGTTCAATCTTTAAGTCTTAACAGCAACTTTCCCGCGGCTGAATCTTAAAAATAGGTTATGTATGTAAATTCATAATTCAAGAAAGACTCATTCGAAAGCTAGTAAGCTGTCTGGAAAAGCTAAATCATTGTTAAGACTTCAGCCAAAGGAAACTCTTAACTTATATTTGCGTCAGTTTGCCTCCGAATCGGGACTGTTGCGACTATCATGCGTTCTTTATATTTTCTAGCTTTTTACCGAAGCTGTTTTGGTGCCAATCAGCAACTGTGTAATCCAACTGATCATTATGCAGAATATAAAAAATGTATGTAGGCGGCTCTAGGCAAAACACTCTTCAGTACGGTATGCGAGGGAGTTTGGACCACACCATCTTCTCCGCCTCCGCAATTCAAAACTAAGAACCATCGCAACTTTGTTGACACATTTTCTCGAGCCAGCAGCCGTTTAACTCATTTTATTTTAAGAGTGTACGTGGCTCCTTAGCACACTAACATACTCAACAGGGAAAGGTTATATTTCTGAGTGCTCTGAAATTTGTGCGACGCTCGTGAAATGGAATTAGCCCTAATAGAGTCAGCACCAGATTCAAACGGCAACTGGAAAGAGCCTGCTAGCTTGATTGGAAAACTGGTAAGCCTGTGTTAGTTAATATCAGAAATGCCTGTGTGCACCTTATTCCATACCTGTTAATGTCAGTTCTCAATATCAAGGCCATCAAGTGGCGAGCTGCTCTCAAAAATGTCATTTCTTCAGGCTAGTTTAAAATCGACATACAGAAGATATCTATAAGGAAAACCGGTGGTTGTTTTCGGTTTTTTGGGAAAGTTTAGTTGTAGCAAGTTTGAGAAGAATTTGAAAAGTTCCAAATATAATCGCTGATTCCAGACTCCGGGAGTGAATAATTTCGGGATATTACCTGGTTTGAAGAGCATTCAAAAGCAATTTGCCTTCAACTTTAATTGGAAGACTGTGATATTGAAATACCTTGTTTCTTTTGTAATTTAAGAGCCATTAAAAACGGATCAGCTTGGTTTCCCAGCAACAAACTGTGATCCTTTCAAAGGATGTGAAGATAAGAATTAGTTGGAAATATACTGTATTCGTGTTTGTCATGATTTGTTTATTACGATGTCGTGAGCCGTGGAAAATTAATGCAGATGGTTCACAACACCACATGACCTACGGCTCGTGCAATTTTGAGAACTTTCAAAACATCAATCGTGCCCATAAATCACGAAATGCACTCGCGTTCATACGATTTCCTATACAAAGAGCCAAACACTGTGCAAACTGTCGCACATCATAAGAGCGCAAGGCAACATTAGCTAAAAATAGATACGACTTTGTTATAGGATATGGACAAAATAGATGATCTTTGAAAAGTCAATAGAAAGTAAACAGTGCATTGGTCCATATTGCAAACAGATAAAAGTCGATAGAAATTGATGTTATTCCATTTTATTTCGATTATCAGTATCACTCTAATCAATTTCATTCAATTTCTCAAAAAGAAAAAGAGCAATCGGAGTTGAGAACCAATAGACAAGGTCAAGCTACAAAACCTTTCCTTCAAGTATCATGCTACGAGAAAATTACCTCTATCACTGAACCAGACATTGCGGCGCCCAATAATAAAAAAATGGAGCCATTATCGTATAATACCAAAACCACGTATGTAGTCCGTATGGTGCGTTCGGTCAAAGGTGCATTTGTCCGCATTTTTGCAATCTGTCCTATTTTTTCCTTCATAAAACAATACATCAGTGACGCACTCGCCTGCTTTACGGGTGTCATTGACATCCTTTGTTTCTGACGAAGAAAATTAGGGAAACACAATAGCATCCATAAACAAATCAAATTCTAAACCTACGGTGAATATAAATTAAAAGCAGTTCATGATTTATGAGACTAATTGGAAAGTTAGTTAGCTCTCTCGAAAAGATAAATCTCAAAACTTCAGCCAAGACAACTCGTGACAGCTGGCTCTTGAATCAGGAACGCTGTGACCTAACCTTTCAGATGATTGATTGGCAACAGGAATTTTCAAATCAAACCGATCATTATACAGCATTAAGAGGGCTGTGGGCACCTCTTAAAATAGCACTCATTATTAATTGCCGGAAATATTTTGGGAAAACATTATCTTCTCCACCTCCGCATTCAAAACTAGGAACTATTGCAACTTTGTTGACGCATTTTCTCAGGCCAGCAGCCTAGCACACTGATATAGTCAACAGGGGAAGGTTATATTTCTGAGCGCTCTGAAATCTGTGCGACGCTGGAGAAATGGATGAAGCCCTAATAAAGTCAGCACCAGATTCAAACGGCATCTGGAAAGAGCCTGCTAGCTTGATTGGAAAACTGGTAAGCCTGTGTTGGTTAATTTCAGAAATGCCTGTATGCATGAAAACACTTCATTCTACACCTGTTAATGTCAGTTTCTCAATATCAAGGCCATCAAATGGCGAGCTGCGCTAAAAGTTGTCGTCTTTTCAGGCTACTTTAAAATTTACATACAACAGGGCAGTAAAAACACCTTTAAATTAAACTAAAGTATCTATAGTTAAAAAAAAAACTGGTGATAAATTTCGGTTTTTTAAGAAAATTTAGTTGTAGAAAGTTTGATAAGAGTTTGAAAAGCTCCAAAGTAATTGTTAATTCTCAACTCAATTAGTGAATATGTTTTCAAGTGTAGAAGATGGATTTAGAATACCGCCTGACATAAGAGTAATAAGATCAAAAGTATCCAAAGTGTTTCTTGGAACTTCTGCGAGATATAGAAACACTTTCGATGAAGTGTATGGGGGCTGTCCTTCGTATAACTATGCAAAGAGCCAAACGCTACGCAGGCTGTCACACATGAAAATGCAAGGCAAACGTTTGCGAAAAAGAGATGAAGACTTTGTAATAGGATATCGATAAAGTCGATGATCAGGTAAAATCAAATGTACATATAACATTGGAAATCAAAAAAAGTCGATATAAGTTGTTTTTTCTTGACTGTATTTTGATCATTAGCACATTCTTAGCAATTTCATTCAAATTCACAAGCCATAACAACTTTACACAGTATGCTGCTCCCGTGAAATGCACGCTTCAATAAACTCGACAGTCTAGCGCTTAAAATTGAAAAAAGGACCCACTAACGAGCAATGTAAAGAAAGAAAATGCAAATTCATGTGGCCCCCTGAGGGAAAGTTTAATCTCCTGTTCTTTTTCTTTAAATAAAACAACAAATCAGTGACACAGTCGCATGCATTACCTGTGCCACTGACATCCTCTGTCTTATTTGGACTTCCTCTACGATCTCTCTACGATCTCTCTACGATCTCAAAGTGGGAAATGATGGACGAGCGTGTGGGTGTCACAACAACAATTATTTTGTTCATAATAATTGCGCACAAAAATGCGATTAGTGGTTGATGTAACACCGAACTTTTATAAAAATGTTTGGTCCAACAAAACCAAACAGGCAATCCAACTAGGCTACGCAAATCGTATAATCTATTCCAATATATTATTATTCGATCTAAAGAAAAGAACGAGATACATTTGAGAAATTGAACAGGATCCATCGATTCATAAACACACGAGTAAAACTATTAGATAGAATTACAGCACTGAGAACTTACTTCTATGACGATGTCTAGTAGGATTGTTTCACGGTGTATAGCTACGTACAGGTCAGCAACAGATGAAACAGGTCAGGGTATAACAGAACACGGGTCAGCAAGACAGGTTAGCAGAACTTGTACGTATCTTCGAATCTTAAGTATCTGAACTGAAAACTGAACTATTCACGTGGCTTAATTACATAAGCTAGTGTCAATCAAAATCAATCAGGAAAATCAAGTTAATAATTCATTATATTGACGAAACAATGTTGGTTTCCAAATGTAGCAGTCTTCTTCTCACTTTTATCTCCTTCCTTCTCAAATGCCAGGCGAGGTAGTATAGCGAAACAAAGAGCCTCCCACAGCCCAGCAGAGCCGTTTCCTTTGCCTTTGTATTTTGCGATCCCGTTTGTTAAGCAAAAGCTTTAGGGCGAAATATTTTGGAGGAGAGTTCAAATGCTAATTTTCAGAACAGCTCTGCACGTACCTGCTAATGGTGAGGTTTTGGGCTCGCACGCGGGGTCGCAAGCATTTTAAAACCCGCAGTGCAAAGTGACGGATTCTTTCAAAACGATTTCATTCTTTACTCTGTAGTTGTCATATTTTTTCAAAAGTGTCATTACAAATTAAACCAAAACCGATTTCAAGTCTTTCTATTCAAAATACCCAACTGTTTGGAAATCAATGGCCTTTGGGTAAAATTGAAACAAAAAATTTTAAAAGAGACAGGTCCATAATAGTGGAAGAGTGTCATTTGTTGCTAGTGACAACAAGAATAACAAAAAAGTTTCAGAGACTTCATCGAGTCCTTACCATTCCTCTCGCGGCCTCACCTTTTACGGACAAGTTGATTGTTCGCCCATCGCGCAAAGACCAAATCACTGGCAACGGATACCAAATATTTTGAGAAGAAAATTGTGAGAGAATGAATTCTTTTTTACAAACCCAGGTATGTTTCCAAGAGTAGATGCACTCATTTGTTGCGGCTGTATCAAGAGTCCAGTCTAAACCGCTCTAATGCATTCTAAAGGAAAGCTTTATTTCTATTTCTGAACAAACAAACAAAAAGATGGCGATGTGAGGTAGAAAAAAAAACTTAACTTTACAAATTCTGTACTTACGTTTTACAGAAATTTCAAGCCCCGGAGCTTATCTGTCGCGTATAATGACTCTTGTTATTCAATTAGCTGTGTTAAATTGTGGACAGATTGAAATGTTGATACTTCAAGCTAGGTTCTTCCCATAAAACTTCTCTATGTCAATGTATGGATTTTTTTCCGTATGAGCTACGCTATGAGTAAAACATATCCGATAACAGATTTGAATAGAACGAAGGATATAGAGGAGCGACGCTTGGCAGCAAAGTTTAATAAAAGTGAGTAAACTGATAAACAATCATTCTGCTATCATAATAATCGCCGGTTAAGTCTTAGTGTCTGAGAGAATTGTATTTTTCTTGCTTTACCATTTTCGTATACGAAGAGTATCATTTCAGGACAAATAAATTAAATATAGACCAGGTTGATTTTCTCATAAAACAGCAACTCGTGTCTTGGTAGTATGACAGATGAGTTTTTGTAACAAATGTTTGGTAACGATGTCGGCCCCTCTTTAAACAAGAGAGAAATTTATTCAAAGCCATAATTTGGGAGGAAACTTTTTTTTAAAACTCTCATGCAGGAATCTATCCATTCTGCCCCAAAATCCAAAGTAGCAACACAAAAAACTGTAATATCTGGCTCTCTCTGAGGTGAATTCTGAGGGATAAGAAAAGTATCTTATTTCAAAGCTGTCAGGTCTAAGCTGAATTTGCGTAATTAACACTGGAAGGCCACCTGAATACACGGTAGGACATTAATAAAAATTTCGTTAATTCTGTATTACGCGTTGAATTTAAGAGCAAAATTCGATTTGACGTTTCATAAATCTCATTTACCAAAACGATAATTTCCAAAGGTTTTTGTATACTGTTGTGCGCCGAACTGTTGAGCGCGCGGCAAAAGAGCCATACATTAATTGATATTGTGTTCACGATCATTTTCCTTGCATAGCATACTGCTCATGAGCCGTTACCATGGGATATAGGCGGCAAAAGGTTTCACTCGTGATGCAAGTTTGAGTGGACTGTGAAATCCAAAACATCCGTTCGTTTTGGAAAATCTAATGTAAGTTCATCTGTGAAACGCAGAGAAAATTTCATTCTTCACGTACTCCGCTCACAGTCTTTTTATTTATTTTTTATTTATTTTTTGATTTTTTTAAAATCAATGGTAAAAAAGAAATGAAAACTATTTTAAACTCAAGAGCAAAAATCTGGAGGATCCGGGCATCGATCCCGGTACCTCCCGCATGCTAAGCGGGCGCTCTACCATTTGAGCTAATCCCCCAATTATAAGGAATCTTCTCTGATTTATAATGTGTGTCTTTAGTGCAGACACCTCTCTATCAGTAAAGAGAGTTTCCGCCGGGTGCTCCGACAAAATTATAATATATATTTTTTTCTGATATGAAAATAATAATAATAATAGTATCAAACTTGATGTCATTCATTTCTTTGAAAAACCGATTCACGAAAGGTTTACAAAGGAATGCCACAGACTATTTGAAGGCTTGCAATTTTTAAGATATGCATCCAGATTTTAAAAAAACTACTCGTTACAGTTTGCTACTACATGTTGTCGAAAGACTATTCTAAGAATTAAGGAAAAGTGATAATTTTCTTGGTATACCATTGCTTTGTAGCTCTGGTTTTGTTCTTCTGTGAGACAGCGTCCTAATAAATCAAAATGTGCGCCTGTTTTTGTTACTATACATTTGAAAACTGTCTGTGGAATCGTATAAGTGACGTCATAGTCGTGACCTATCAGCAAAACAGACACCCCTCCAATACGGGCAATTTGCTCTGTTCCTTTACCCTCCTTGTTTGGAAGGTTTGACTGTATTTTGAAAGATTTCAAGCATGTGGAGTATATAACTGAAGAAAGCAGTGGGGTGGGATCATGATCACCTTTGCATAACTGATTTTATTTCACCTACGGTTGTAATCGATATATGTGAAAACAAAAGTAAAACGTCACTTCCCTGGCTTACAAAGTCACCAAAAAACTTATAAATTGTCAAACAAAGAGGCCAACCGAACAAACTGAATGGCAATAAATGGAAAAGAAATATATGTCATCAAAACTGAAGAAGCGTCATGTGTTTCGATATTTGAATGTCTCATTACGCAAGTGAATTTTTTCATTGTCTGCTTGACGCTTACATCATCGTTAGTTTAGAGTCACGAAGATGACTGGACTTTTACTAAAGAACGTTCCTCAGGGATATCCTGAGAACGTAAATACCTAAGATATGAGAATCTCAATCTCTATCAGGCCTTCATCTGGTATTCCGAATATATACAGTTATTTGTGATGCTATTTAAGTAGAAATGCTAATTGTTGCCTCTCCAAATATATTACATTAGAATCGATTTGCATATCAATAAACTATTGTAAACATACCCACGTCACCGTTGGTGAAGTAGCTTTAAGTTTGTTCGGTGGTGGGACACATGTCAATAAATTGATTGTTAAGCATGTTCTGAGTTAGGTGCAAACAAACTTTCGGAGCATCCGCAAAATGAAAGAAATAACTTTGTTCCCAAAGAAACGTGGTTACAAAATCAGTCTTTTCTTGGTGGTCGAGCGAAGCAGGTCGTAATAGTTCTACAATGGCTGCGTCTCCTGGAAGTATGTACCAAAAACAAGTTCTTAAAAAACGGCCAACGTCCTACCTACAGTCATCTTTAGGATCTTTGTCCAAATCAGACCGATATAAAGAGAGAGATATCCCTTTAAATTCAAATCCGCCAGGCAGCCCGGAGATACAGCGATCAAACATCAGCTTAAGGAAGTTCAGTCAAATAAGTGCGCATTCTGATGTTTCAGAGGCTGATGAAAACCACGCCGATACTAACGGTAACTCAACCAAACAAACAGGGACGCCAAAAAATGCCATTCGGGCAAAACATCACCAGGTAAGACATCTTACCTTACTCAAGCTTTGGAGTGAGAAAGTACATGAGTTTTTCGTGTGATGTCCATTGTTTAGCGATGTTTTGATGTGTTTAGAAAGACTAAGGTGATATTTACTTACATACTTGCATCGGTAAGTCGCTCCCTTCCTTCCTGGAAGTGTATCCAGCGATTTGACTGAAACTTACTGTCAATTTAAAAATCTGGATTTACAAAACTGTGTGATATTTCTCGAAGTTTCGCACAACTCTTAGATAAACATCGCTGTGAAGAAGCCTTGAGGTTTGATACTATATTTTAGCCATTCAAAACAGAAAGCTTAACAGATTAGGCCACTGGAACTTTAATCAAACCGAGCGTAATTATTACTGACGTACGATATCAAAATTTCATAACTTTTAATGAGAAACTAACTCTCGAACGAGTTTATTTGTGGCACAACCTGTGCTTTTGCATCTGAAGTACATTGTTTGCATGTAGTCGCTTAAATTTACGGGTACAGCAGCGCAACAAACTGTACAAGATACGTCAGAATACGGCGAGTGTGCACGTATTGGCCCTCCAGTTGTGCGATACATAACCAATACTCATATGGACTATTCATCTTATAGAAAGCTGGTGAGATTTGTACTTATTTTTGAAAATCTACCTTTAGGAGTCTTTTGACGGTACTACGTATTTAGGTAACAGCGTAGCTACAAACCGGTAATCATTATGATTACGCATGATTCGGGCTAAAGAATTAGAGGCCGATTATACTTTTGTTCGCTGCAAATAAGGGTATTTGTATCCGAAAGGAGGTACGAAATTTTAGACAAAATGTCAATTAACACATGCTTCATAGGAGTCCTTCTTGCCTCGAGCATTGTAAGCAACTTTTCAAAGTCCCATTACCGAACGTTTTCGCATGAGCTTAATCCATAATATTTGGTCTGAGATTAAAGTTAGCAAGCAAATTAACTTAATTTTCTAACCAAAAGTCATTTTTTCAATCAATGCTGCCAATTAAGTGGATTGAGTGCGAAACATGGTGTGAATAATATTCAACTTGAACAGTGTAAACAGTGTAAACAGTGTAAACACTCCAAAACTTAGGAATCAAGGTTACTTCCCGGTATCGCAGAGGTCATGGGTTCAAATCCCGTACAGGCCTTCTTTTCACTACTACTTAAGTAATGTTCATTACTGTGAAGATCGCTTTCATATTCACGTCTTTAACCACAGTTCAAATATATGACTTTCATATATTCACAACCGTTTAAAAGATAATAAATTAGGAAGGTGTCACAATCTCGTAACTGAGATGGGGGAATTTTCGCGGCAAGCGGTCATCTTCAGGGCTCCTTGGTCATGTTATTTGCATATTTTGTTTACATCGCGCAATTGACAAAATTCAGACGTGGAAGCTCTTTGCTTATGGAAAAATTTTTGCTCATGGAAAAACAAAAGCAGAAGAAAGACCTTGGTATAAAAAGAGGAAAAAAAAAAAAAAAACAGGCCCTAAGACGAAAGATTTCGAACAAAGTCGCGTCAAACCAAAATTTGTCATACATAGAGCAAAAATGAGGTTTCCTTTTACTTATGCAAGTACCAGCCTTGACACATGAACTTTAACAATTGCCTCGAAATGTTATTTTGAAAGCCGTCTGTCGATTCTTTTTCTTGCTTCTCAGCACATTTTGAGGTTTTTCCATTTTTGCCACGGGGTTTTCCTATGGCGTTGGCAACTTTGCCCATTATTGTGTCGTCCTCCTCAACGCTCTACAGAACGATCGAGATGAAAAAACGTGTCCGCCAAGGATCACTTTTCCCGGGAAATCTTGATCCATCGTTATTGACGCCAGGAGGTCCCGTTGTCCCATTGGTTTGCGGTTTCGGGAGGCGAGATAATCTCCGAGCGTGGTGCGAGTTGTTTACGAACCTTTATGAGCTAAAAAGTGCTAATGATGAGATAATGAGCTATGAATAAGACTGTGCAGCCATTTTGCTTGGGCTGCTGCATCCGATACCCGGTAAATTCAATAAAAGAACCCTCGGTCGTTTCACGCCTTACCGGCTCCTGACACTTCCTAAGAGGAAAGGATATCAAGGATATGTCGTGAAAATCATAGATGGTTAAACAAAGTCATTTCTTGGGGTTACTTATGATAAACCTTTAGTATCGCCAGCTTTAGCAAGTTTTTTCGAGATCTTAATATATTGGCAATATAAAAATGCAGTGAATGAAGTTTGATTATTACTAAAGTATAACTAGCAAACACAAAGAGCTACTTGGTATTCTGATTGTGACAGAAAAGTAAGGATGTGAGATGTGACTTGTCTCTTGTCAGTTTAACTGCTCTTACCATATCTCTTACAGGTAGGTTGAGACTTTTAACCGGGAAGACTGTGTCGTCACCTTCTAAATTTGATTGGCTCATTTGTTTACCATATGTAAATAAGAGCTATGTATCCTGTATTCTTTGCTGGCCCTCTATTATTCAAGTGCTATACTTTACTAGTTCTTGATGTTTGTGCTTTATTTTTTCCTATGACAGAAAGCAGGCAAAGGTAACAAAATACAGAAACTGCATCATGCAGCTTTGTCTGGAAACGAGGCAGAAGTGCAAAAATTGCTTGGAAAAGGAGTTGGTGAGTGTGGAGTAAAACTCTAAAAATCATTTAGACCATTTATGCAAATATTCCTTCATATCTAAGAATTAAAAATGGCTCACAATCAGTACTGTATATATTTAGAGTCCCATTTCGAACTACTTTCAAACGGATCATCACATAACTCTCTGTCGTATCTGTTTTAATATAATCACAAACATAGCTGACTGCCATTGTTTGAATTGGTGATTTAGAACGTAATATTTTAAATTTTTAGTTGTGTTAGAAAATTAAGTAAATGTAATTACTGCAAGTAATGTAAAAAAAAAGGGAGGAAAAAAATCCTCGTTTCAAAGGAGCTTTTCTGAAAATTAAAATGAATGTCCCTTATTAGGATTGGACTCCGGAAGTGACATGCGCGCAGGGTACGCGTACTCCTCACATTAAGTCTTTTCTAGCTTTCTTGAAACACTCGTGCACAAAAGTCCGTTTTAGTTGTATTTTTGAAAATTGCATTCAAGTTCCAGCGCATGTAAATTAGTCTGATGGTTTTCATTCAATTTTACTTATTATCATTTTACACTTGTAGGGTGTGTACGTGTCGGCACGTTCTTAGGCTGAATCAGGGCTGGCACTGATGATCTTTTTACACCTTTCACTTAGTTAATTCATTTCAATATACTTATTGATTGAGGTAACTATAAGATGTATCTTTGCATTTGTTTCCCCTAGACATAAATGCTCCGGATTCAGTTGGCAAAACCCCGTTGCATAATGCCATTCTTGGGAAACATTTCAACATCGTAGACCTGCTGTTGAAATCAGGAGCTGATGTCAAGTGTCTTGATGAGCGGGGAGACACGCCTCTCCACGCTGCTGTCAGAGTTGATAGCGAGGCAATTGTTGTGGTGAGAAAATATAATGTTTGTTCTTGTTATAATGATACTTTCCTACTTTTCACTTGGTAGAACTATAGTTGACCTCATTGCTGCCTCTTGAGCAGAAAATAAACTCTCGATCTTTCCTAATAAGACTATATTGATCTTGATCAATCCTTATCAGTAGATTAAGGGATGGTGTCCATCTGTACATGTTAGGTGCACCTAATGGTAGCGAGAACCGCATTCCATTATTAAGTCTTATCAATGATGTCGTCTATTCTTAATATCCCTAGCTATTGTTAAAAGACGGTAAAACCAACACTAATGCGAAAGGATTCGGGTCTTACACACCTCTTCACATTGCTGCTCAAATGGACTGCGTCGACATTTGCAAGCGATTGGTAAGAAACTGTGTGTTTTATTTCAATCTTACATGTTTAATCTAGGAATTTTTGAGAAAAGACATTAAACATTACATGACAAGGTATTAGTGACTAAGCCTCCGATTTTGTATGTACGCCCAGCAGGATAACTGGTTAGGGAAGCTCTTACTATCAGTAAGATGGCTGGTAAGGGATAATTCGATCGAGACGTTATGCAATTAAGCGTCGATAATACAGTTAACAGTAACATAATGCACAAACATAGCTATAAATCTATTGATGCAAGTGGATAATTGTTCTCTCCGAGAATGTTACTCTGGCTCAAAAGATGGTAGTCGAACAGCATTTGACTCCACGAAACTGTAGAGATTCATTTCTCACTTTTTACAAAATTCTCTATTTTTAGGTTGAGCACGAAGGCGACATCGCTCAAGCAGCTGAAGACAAAATGACTCCCTTCGGTTTCGCAATAGCTAAGGGAGCACAGGCTGTGTCTGAATATTTTGCTAGAATTGGTAATTCATTTCATTTTATGCTGTATCTTGGTTACTATAACATGCTTCCGTGGGAAAGTATAAGTTAACCGGTAAACTCATCAGTGACATAAAGGATAGTTCTTTTCGAGTTAAGAATGTCTGGCAAAGAAGAAACTCTTGGTTCTTTAGTTCTCTTTAATGACGCCACTAACCAGTTAAACCGAGATACTTGTTACAGTACCTTGCATGTTCACCTACAACATTGTCCACGCGTATTCCCCTCCCCGGTCCCCCCCAGGAGAAGAAAGTCGAGACCCCGTATCTTGGCATGTCTACTGACGCGGCCGGTATGATTACTTGTGCTTTGATGTCGTACCACTATAATTTTCTATTGTGTATCCTGCTCCTTCTTTATTTTGAACCATATAAATCATAAAAAAAATGCTTCATAACATTTCCTGACTGTGGTGTTTCGCTTTAATTTTCAGTCAAGGAGAAAGACATGAATTTAGAGGGTCTCCTCTACAACGTTGATAATGAAGGTAGCACCTTACTCCATCTTGCAGTGGACAGCGGGATTCTCCCGGTGAGACACGTTTCTCATTTGAAAACCATTTTTATCACTGCGAAAATAGTCAAGGGCATATTTGAAACACATGAAATAGACTACTTCACCTCCCATAATTTTGATGAAGGAATAGGATGGGATATTTATATCCGCAGCGATAAATATAGTTCAACCTCTGAGGAAATAAATGCTCTCATGCAAAAAAAAAAAAATAACCAAACGAAAGCTTGCACATATTCCTGCGCTTTAAAGGAGCCGTGTCTTTTTTTCATCTTGTGTATCCAATTTGATTCCTTTCGGCGAAATAAACCTCTTCTTTCTTCTTCAGATTGTAGGGTTGTGTTTAAAGCTTGGATCAAATGTGCGCCAAACAAAGGTAACAAATTTGTACTCTTTGAATTCACATTGCAATCCTGGAGAAAAAAATATCTGTGCCCTAAGGTCTGAGTTGAATATCTTAGAACAAAATCAACTCTGATGAAATTAAGAGCTCCTCGCAGCTAAGAACACTACTGAAACGAGTAGTTGAAAATAGGACCTGAAAAAAATTCAGGCCCGTACGGAATTTGAACCCATGACCTCTGCGATACCGGTGCAGCGCTCTACCAACTGAGCTCGCAAGCCAACTGGGAGCTGGTCAATGTGTTGGGTCCAAATAAACCATCCAGGTGATGAATGATGATTTTAGATATATGAAATTCATATATTTGTACTGCGGTGAAGAGATGAAATTAAGAGATCCTCGCAGCTAAGAACACTACTGAAACGAGTAGTTGAAAATAGGACCTGAATGAATGTATGGAAGTCATATATTTGAACTGCGGTTAAAGACGTGAATACGAAAGCGATCTTCGCAGTAATGAACACTACTTAAGTAGTAGTGAAAAAAAAGGCCTGAAAAAAAAAAAGAAAAATTTAGGCCCGTACGGGATTTGAACCCATAACCTCTGCGATACCGGAGCAGTGCTCTACCAACTGAGCTAACAAGCCAACTGTTTTTTTTTTCAACTACTCGTTTCAGTAGTGTTCTTAGCTGCGAGGATCTCTTAATTTCATCTCTTCACCGTAGTGCAAATATATGAATTTCATATATCTAAAATCAACTCTTTTGTAAATTGATGATTCCTCGTAAATTACCTTCTTCTGAGTCATGTTACACCTTCTTCTGATTATCTTAGCAAGTTATTGGTATTTCAAAAAATTTTTCGATAAAATGTCACATTTCACCCCATAACAGGAATCAGATAACAGCACTGCTTTACATCTAGCATGCTCACAAGGCTCTCTTGAGATCGTTCAACTGCTGACCAATGAGATCCGCGACATCTGCAAAGAAGAGATCATCGATGAACAAGGCATGTTTCCCATTCACCGAGCAGCAATGAACAATCACTTCACAGTGGTAAACTTTTTATTGGATCAGGTGAGGGATTTCTTTTCATTATAATCAATAGAATCTAAATACTATTAGAAAAAGCTATTCCAGGAGATGCTCTTTTTCCTTCTGTTGTTTCCTTCCCTTCTTCTTGGAATTCTAAAGAGTATTTAACAAAAGCTGGCTCTTTTCTAACCTTTGCTCAAAACGCATTGATTGGGACAGTGAGGATGATAAGGCACTGTGCTGATTTTTCATTCCTTTCGTTATATTTGCAGTGAGAAAAAAAGGCCTAATACCGTTTTCATTGTATAACTATTCCTTATTTTGAAATTCTTGGTTCTTTATGACATTGCGTTTCCTTCAGGAGGAGCCGATTGAAGCCATAATAAAAAATATCGACAGGATACACACTTAGGTCATTCTGAGTCCTTCCTATTTATTATTCATTAATTTTTTTTTACTCAGGGCGCCGAAGCTGACCCCAGAGACATTGAAGGCCAAACTCCTCTTTTCTTAGCCGCTTCAGTGGGTGGAACAGAGACTGTTCAGCTCCTTATGGATCGGGGAGCCGATATAACACTCAAAGATATGGAGCTACGCTCGGCTCTGCATGTAGCTATTGGGAACACAAGTACCATGGATGCCTTAATGAAGGTACCTACGTCACAACATTATTAGTTCAATTTGTTTTTCATTAATCAATATTCCTTAACATTACTAGATAAATTACGTATGAATTAATTTTTTGCCATTACAAATACACTTTGAAGAAATATATCCAAGCCTCCGTTTCTCATGTGCACAATTCTTTTCGAGCTAAAAATTGAAGTTGGATGGGGGAAATCTCACTTCATTTGTGTTCAACGTTCCAGGTTCATGAACACAGTTCCCGAAGACAGTCAGTTGCCTTCTTTATCGTATTTGATTCTGGTATATTTATAAAACCAATCAAAATAATGAAGTATAGTCAAAGTTTTTCGCCATGTCCAAACTATGTCCTTGCACTGACACGAAAGACACTGAAAACCTTAGCACTTTGGTAGGTTACTCGTAACTTACGTACATTATCCTCCCAATTGATTCTAGAGTCCCTCATCCAAGTCATTAGTGGTTGACAAAGATGCGACTGGATATACTCCGGTACATTATGCAGCACGAGCTGGATGTCTTGAGGTACTGCGATCAAAATCAGCCTGTCTCTCTTCTAATTTTGGATTACAAATAAGTAAAAAAAGGTCGTTTTTCATGGAACGTGATGCCGTCGATATTGTTGGAACGAAACATTCCAGCAACAGCCGGACTTTTAGTGGAAACTAGTGTGTGGGAGATGAACTCTTTCTGATGCGAATCAAGTTTCTCTTTTACCTCAGTGCAAACGAACGATCCTCATCACTAAAAATTCTCGAGTAGTACTGGAAAGTGTAAAAACACCGACTCCTTATTTTTGTTTACTGATTTTTGTTTTATGTCTAAAGCACATCATACTCTTCATCAGCAAGAACAAAGCTGCTGAACAAGTCACATCAGATTCACTGGATACGCCTCTCCATATCGTCTCCCGGTATGCTATGCAGAGCTATGGCATTTCTTTTTGATACTTCAAATGATGACGTACTCTAGGCAACTAAATGTTTTCATTGTGAACTTTACACACTTCTTGACTTTTTGAAGGTATGGCTGGCTGGAGATTGCTCAAAGGCTACTGAAAAAACGAAATGTGAGAATCATAAATGTACAGAATGACCAAGGAAAAACACCCCTGCATTTGGCGTGTCACGAGGGCCATGAAAAAATAGCTAAACTTCTCTTGATGGAAGGTGCAACAATTGAAAGGTAAACTGAAAGAGCACTATTTGTTACTTTTCTCCTTAACTAGTATCATATCAACTACTTGAATAGTAAATAGAGTTTTAATCGAGTGGACTAAAGCTTTTGATAGGCGGCCAGTACTGATGATCTGTTGATCAGTCAATCTGCGATTAAGTGGTCAATATTACGCGAGAGTGTTAAGAAGTAAGCGAAAAAGTCGACAGGATACTTTTTCGGTCCCGGATCAATTTCGACTCACGTAAGGGACTAAGAAAGAAAGATGGAATGTGCTCTGCCAAATTTAATGGTCACCACTTTTATTAGGGATCATCATGACCGAACACCACTTCACCTGGCAGCAGCAAAGGGCTCAGAGGAGTGCGTCGAGTACATACTGGAAACGCACCCAGGAAGTTTAAACGCCATTGACAAATATCAGGTATTCACTTCATATTAAACTTACATTTATCAGACCAAAGGTTAGTAGTCGAAGCTGTGGACTGCTGTAGTATTTTACTGCTAAGTAGAAAATTCGAATGGAAATAGGCACGTTACTTTATCGTGCATCCGTGGTATGCGATACTTGAAACCATTTTCAACGTTTTAAGAAATTCGCGTGTGTTTTCTCCTAATAAATTGTTTTATACAAACATTTTGACATACACACCGAGCCTTTAACGTGTATATTGCATTAGATATTGACTACTAAGGGTTGCTTCTGATGTTTGAAGTAAAAAAAAAACAAATGGCTTATATGCTACCTCCCCTCTTAGCTGTTAACATTCATTGACTTAATGAGTAACGAGTTAACTCATTCATTGACACAGAACACGGCTCTCAATCTGGCAGCGACCGCTGGCCATGCGTCACTAGTAATTTACCTGCTCTCTGTTAAAGAACAAGAGATCCTGTTAAACTCGCAAAATCAAAACGTTCTTGACCTTGCCATCTCGAACGACAAAGAAGCGGTTGCTATGGCAATCATCGAACATCCCAGGTAAGCAATCGCCCAGGTAGGACGGATTTTCTCTGCTTTTTATTTTTACTGTGCTTGTACGTATTGGGTTGCAAATCAGTGATCTGTCAGGAGGATTAGAATGTCTCAGATTGGCAATAAAGCTTTGCGCGATGACTTTTCACTCTTGACGTATAGCTGGTGATTTTACAATTCGCCAGAGATACGTTTTGGCGGGGTAGCCATGACAAGTGATGCGCACGAAGCCACAGAATGAACCATGCTGTCACATATACAGTTGTTGTCGTTTGTTTGTTTGTTTGTTTTCGGGGGGGGGGGGCTTAAAAAGTTGTCTCAAGGTAGAGGTAATGGCAACCGAGAAACAATCACTGGAAAAAAGAAATTCAACACTAATTTGCCACTAATTTGCAGAAGGAGTTGCAGCCCTTCCAGCCCGAATATTTCATGGCCGCTTTGGCTGATGCTCTTACTTACATTATGCTGATCGGTTTCGTTATTTGCATTTCTTGTGAGAGATTGTTATTACCAAGTCATTTGATTTCAATCATCCACTTGTTAATACACAGATGGAAGGAGGTAATGGATTCCGCCGTGGGAGGAGGAGTGTCTCAGATTCAGACTTTGGTAGAGAAGATGCCGGAGGTGGCAGAAGTAAGTGATATGCAGAATTTCACGCTCTATGTGAATAACTGAATTCCCAGCTTTTTGTGTCTCTAGCCCAGTATATAACAGTCTATTCAATGAATAAACTATGTACATGAAACAAGGCCAAACAAAGAGATAAAAGAGAAAAAAATTTGATTCTTCATCTTAACGGTTTTTCACAAAACCTTCTAGAAGTAACTGATCTGGTAGAAATGTAAATATAAGTATATTTACATTTCTACCAGATCGTACCATAGTCATCTCGTTTGACCAATTTCTCATTTTTAACTCGTGAATTGCGCGCATGCGCAAGAGCGAGTTATAGATACGATGTGGGGAATAGCATTCGCTCGCTCGCTCGCTCGCTCGATTGGTCGATTCCTGTAAACTTTTTTTAGATTTTAGGCTTTTGAGTACATTTGATAGTTTTTGGCGAGCAATAAACAGACGAAATGGCGACCTTTGTTGCTAAGAATAGTGGTGGGGTGAAAAAGAAGCCAATGATAATCTTAAAAGAGTTTTTTTTTTTCGTTTTAGTTTCAACAAGCGGCGCCAGCGACTGGCAAGCATTCAAGGATTCACACTGAAATAACAACAACCTTCGTTTTTCATAAAATTGTAATTTACAATCCTTGAACTTGAAAACAATCCGAAGATTCATTGAAAATATCACTTACTGCGAAGCGCTCGGAGTTTACAGATGTTCAAAAGCTTTTTCTGTTATAGCGTGAGATTGAGGACAAAATTGATCATTACGTTTCGTCGCGTGTGTTTTTCCTGTGTGAAGCAACAGAAGATGCCGGCGACTGACTAAATAACAAGTTAACACGAAAATCAAATAACACTTAGACAAACAATTTTAGCTACCGATTTTCAGTGAATTTTTAAAGAACAATTTTCTTGTAAGTTTCAAGACAATTTGAAGATTCAACATACATACAACGTACTAAAATGCGAAAGTTACACACCACAAAATTGATAAATAGGCCTGAAATGAAATTCTATCTTGTTATTGATTATACGTTGCCTAGCACGTGACTTAAATCTACCCAGGCGGAGATCTAAAATGACGGTGGCAGGCTTGGCTTAGTTATATCACTCAAAACTCGTTCCCGTTTGTCTCATTTGATAAAGAGGGAATCGTTAATGTTTTCATTAAGACAGTATTGCCTTGATTTTCTAATATTTACAACGAAAGACAGTAAATTTCACTTTTCACCCACATTTACTTCCAACCTTTTCTTTTGAACCAGAAACAAAAATGATAGACGTTTAAAACACATGACATCATCCACCTTGTTAAATGTAATAGCATGATCATTTCAATTGTAATGCCTTCTTGTCCCAACGTTACTTTGTTTCTTTGCTACATTAGCGAACACTGAACTACTGCTCGTACTCTAGATGACAATCAACCACAAAATTCCCTAAACCAGATAACATTAAACATAATCTCAAAAATCATGTGTCAATTCACGAGTTTGCTCACAGAGCACTTTGATCATTGCAGTCCTGGTTAATCTGCAATACCTTTTAGATAACCTAACATAATTCTCTTCGTTTGATTCGTTTCTGTTTTCTAGCGTGTTCTTGATCAATGTGTCGACCAAGAGGGTGACCCGAGCAGTAAAGATTTCAAAGTAAGCTGCCTTTTCATTTTTATTAGTAGTGCGCTCTAATTTCTAAAGACACATGGCTGTAATGTGCTTCAGGGTTTATCAACCTTGCTTTATTAGCCCTAAATTATTTTGTTCAACATTTGTATCTCCTGTTGCTCTTCCCCTTACGTCATATTCGTTTTCTGGCTTCTCCTTGCTCAGTTGGTTAAAATCTTTAATACTATCATCCTATTATTGTTAAAACTTTTATCATGAATCTCTTAAGAAAAGAATTCTAATAATGTGGATCTGAAGACAATTTCCTTTGATGCCTTACGACGTCTATTTTAGATTTTCGGTTGATCACGGCCATAAGACTTTGGTATTAAAGACCAAACATAACAAAATCAGGAAGAGGAGAAGTAATTACAAGATAAGAATGGTGAGGAGGAAGAATGTAGGCAAAAAAATAAGTTTATGGACGTTAGAGGTCAAAGTCCACCCGTAATATCAATCTCTTGCATATTTGTAACAGAGCATACGGGGGTCTATTCGTAATTTCACTTTTATCCATTCGTTATTCTATGCGTTTATTCATTCACCATTCACACCGTTTCAGTTTTATTTTATTCAACGATTTGTGCAAATATCTACTCAGGTAACATATGATCTGCGGCTGATTCAAGGAAAGCAAAACAGTTTTACAAGTTCGTTAGAGCATTCATTAGATGCCCTAAAGGTGAAGATTTGAGTAAAGTCTTGTTAATTACCACTAAACATGTTGTTTCTAGGAAGGAAGAATTACCTTTCTTGTACAAATGTACGCCAATTAACAAGGTACATTCTGATAATCTGGATGGTCGTAAGTCAAGCATGTAAGCTACGGATTAGAAAACTTTATCAATCGTCAAGATTGTTAAACCTCAAGTCGCATTTATCTCATAAATAGTTACAAGTGGAGTTGGGTTTGAATCCAACTCAGAGCTCCTGCGAGGTCTTATAACTCCCTACACTCACTTAACTACGTACATTCCAGAGCTTTTTTTAAGAGAAAATGTTACAACAGAGCTCAAAACAATTTTAACATCAAATGAGTAATATTTCTCTCTCTTCCTGAATGTAGACTATGGCAGAAAGACGGCGAGAGAATTGCTTGACTCATCCAGTATGCTATGTGCTTATGAACATCAAATGGTAAATAACAGGATACTTTAATTACTCCAACTAACACTGAATGTAATAATTGACCAAATATTCATTTGGACTTATTAAAACGATATATCTTCTAAAAATATATTTCAATTTTTAATAATTTTCCATTCGAAGTTCAGAGGTCAAGTTCTTGTTACTTTCGAGGTCGGTGTCGACTTTGCCCTTCCACTTGTTGATGTAAAGTCAAAGTAAATACTGTGTTAATGACATCCTCAGAAGACCAACCTTGGGATGTTAGTACTAATGGCCTAAGACTAAGTGAATACGTATATAAGTTATCAGTAAAAATTAAAGAAATGAGAAAAAGTTAGTGAAAGTCAGCTAACAATAAAAGCTGTCCTGTTTTTCAAGTTCTTCTCTCTTTCAGTTGTCTCTTTAAACTAGAATAAACATCCACTAAACTAGTAACCACTAATTGGCAGGCAATAACATGGGTCCTGAGGGTTGCCTGCTTATGACAATTATGTTTAACTGTACACAGTTATGAGCAGTTTGTTTTGAAAAATTTTGACCCCATAGGAAGAAATTTGGTTGGATCACATTCATCGTAAATCTGTCTTTGTACCTGGCCTTTCTTTTGCCATTTACTGCACTCGCAGTTTATCTCAAGGCCAACAGCCTTGAATTGTGTGGCTATAAATTTGAAAATATGACAAAACATCGCACAGGCTACTACGAACATACTTGGGTAAGTAACTCGTTATTTAAATGCTGATGCTATGTAAAAGAGTGAGTGCCACAGCTCTTTGTCTCATCAGCTCAGTTCCGCCAACCAATATTCAATATGAGCTTCATATCACAAAAGGAAAAAATTACTGAAGTTGTTTTTTTGCATTTTATGTAAACGCTCAATAAGAATGTTCTTTCGTCGTACCCGTCTTAAATTTGAGTGTTTGAGATTAACCTGAGGTAAGCTCTTATTTAGGACTTTTTCAAGTAGAAACCGCACCCTTTTTGCTTATTATTACATACGCATGTACATAATCAAAGATATACAACCTTACCTTTTCCAGACGGAATTTGCCAGACGTTCATTTTCCTCGCCGACTTTAAAGCGATCTATGACGTATAATTTGTAAATCATGTAATATCATTTTCCTCTTTTCACCAGGACTGGCACGATGACGACAGCGTCACATGCAATGGTTCTCAAAAGGTAATAAGGGACGATATTGAGGTGCTGTACTCACGTTTTATACGGTTCCTTAGTCAAAAGAAAAACATCCTACTTTATAGCATTGTGGTGATCTCAAATCCTGCCATGTCAACCGTGTCATCAGGGCATAAGAGTATGGTGAAACTTAATTATTTGTGTTGTTGTGGTGTCTTGTTTATTGGACCATTGCACTATAGTGACCCTTGACTTCCTTGTTGTTGGCAAAACCCTCCACAAATTGACAAAGAGGGTTTGAAACAAAAGGTTTCGAAAGGTTTATGAAGACTTTAAATCAACCTATTGATAGAGAAATATACAATTAGACCCAGGAAAGCAGCATAAACGTATTAAGGTATCGGTGTTTCGTCCACTTCTGCGTGGTAATGCAATACCACGTGTCCTGCAGTCTATACTGAGTGTATATTAGGCAAGAGGCTAAGAAAAACGGAGGCCTCAATATTTAATTACTGAATCCATTTTAAAGGTGAATTGCTTTTTGTATTTATTTTTATGACTTTTAGACTGTTGTGGTTCTCCATTATGTTGTGATCGTGTTCGCCCTCATTCATCTCACAAAGGAAATTGTGCAAATCATGAGACAGGTTAGTATGGCACCCAATCTGATATGAGAGTGGGTAATTTAGTACAAAGAGAGGATGACAAAAATCTAACTAAGCATGCAATCAGGTGTTTAATATTAAACCAAAAAAGACCTGTCAGGAGTGGGATTCGAACCCACGCCTACAAATGTAGACTGCGACCTGAACGCAGCGCCTTAGACCACTCGGCCATCCTGACCGTCTGAGTTCTTAAGAACGTGAGCATGGTTACATCAATAAAAGTTGAAAGAAACCTATGACAACGCTGACTTCTTCTGCAGACTACTTCTAAGCTCATTCAACTAATTTCTTCTTGTGTTCCCGTCACCATATTTATACCAATAGGGTAGCTCCATTTTCTGCATTACCCTTTTGTTCTCTCCCACCGACGTAGTACCACAGTTTTCTCTAGAAACGTACCCCCTATAATCTAATATAAGAATGTTGAGTAATGCTTGGCTGTCAACTATGATTTCTCACATGAGCAACTTTTCGACTAAGTATCCAAATATATAATACAAACATTTTGTGTCTTTCAATAAACTTTAGGTCACATTTTACAACTGTTTTCTAATAAGCCTAAAACGGGGGTCGATAAACTTATTTCTGATTACTAAGCCACTTATTTGTTTTTATTACAGCGCCTTAAGTATTGGACTGCCATCACAAACTACATCGAGTGGGTGATTTACGTGTCTGCACTTGTTTTCGTGTTTCCGATCTGCGCCTGCAAAGCACATTATAAATCTGAGGCAGCGGCATTCTCCTTGTTTTTTGCTTGGCTCAATCTTGTTCTTTACTTCAGAAGGTGAGACGCAAAGCTGTTACCACAGCCAGATTCAAAAGTGTATTACATGTAGCTAAAATTTTAGTAGTTCGTATAGTGTGATCGTCCGGGTGAGTGTAGTTCTGAAAAGAACTGTTGTTGGTGACTGATATAAAAAGACGTTTCGACAACCTGTGCGGAAGTCATCTTCAGAGTCAAGTGGAGAGTAGTTGTCAGTCGATGATGTTATAAAGTCTGGTCTGTTGAACGTGATTGGTCTGTTTAGCCGAGATATGCGGAAGTCATCTTCAGAGTCAAGTGGAGAGTAGTTGTCAGTCGATGATGTTATAAAGTCTGGTCTGTTGAACGTGATTGGTCTGTTTAGCCGAGATATGCGGAAGTCATCTTCAGAGTCAAGTGAAGAGTAGTTGTCAGTCGATGATGTTATAAAGTCTGGTCTGTTAAACGTGATTGGTCTGTTTAGCCGAGATATGCGGAAGTCATCTTCAGAGTCAAGTGAAGAGTAGTTGTCAGTCGATGATGTTATAAAGTCTGGTCGTAAAGTAGTAATAGTCCTGTGAGTTACGCGAATGTTGTAAGGTTGTAGTATCCGCGCGATAGCCTCAGAAGTGCCTTTGATGTAGGGTATAGTAGCTGTAGTCGTGACAGATGTGGAGTCCTTGTTAGTTTCTGTAATGTCGGTCGCCCTGTGAGTGTTTCGTCTAATGAAGTCAGTGTTGTAGTTGTTTTTGTCTTTTTCTTCAGATAAACTGTCCGGTGTGTTGCAAACAAGTTGCGCTCATCTTGTTAAGGTCTTGATACTCGTAGCTTTGTGGGAAGTCGGGTTGTAGGATGATTCGTCAAGCAGTCTGTCGGTATGCGTCGGTTTTCTGTATACTGTTGTTCGTAGTTCGTTGTTGTTTCGGCTTACCAAACAGTCGAGAAAAGGAAGCTTGCCGTCCTCTTCGATCTCCCTGGTAAACTGAATGTCGGTGTTTTGTTCGTTAAGGTGATTGTGAAAAGCGTCAATTTCGTCTTTGTGTACGGCGGTAAATGTGTCGTCAACGTAGCGTAACCAAAGCGGTATGGTTTGTCGGCAAGTTGCAAGAGCGCGTTCCTCGATGTTTTGCATCACAATTTCTGCGACAACAACGGAGACCGGCGACCCCATAGCTGTTCCGTTCAACTACTTATAATACTTTGAAAGCTCTTCTATTTTTCAGGTGCAATGCCTAATGTTTATCGATAAAATGTATATGAATTTCTAAAATACGATTACAGAAGCAGCTCTAAATTGGTTGTCTGCAGAAGAGGTCAGCGTTGTTGTCATGGTTCCTTTTAACTTTTATTGACTTACGTACCTGGCCGACGTACCTGAATACTTAGCATCCAGGCGGTCAGAATGGCCGAGTGGTCTAAGGCGCTGCGTTCAGGTCGCAGTCTACACTTGTAGGCGTGGGTTCGAATCCCACTCCTAACAATGCAATATCCCTTTTGTCATCTCCACCTTGTACAGATGAGTTAGAATAAAATTTGTGTCGATTCCAAATTTCCTGCAACGAAACCATTTTATAATATCAATTTCAGGAGCTGATAAAATTAAATGTTTTACTTCGTTCCTCAACTGTGCAGTATAACATTTTTACCCAATTAATCGCTTGTTTCGAGGGTAGCTTACCAAATTTAGGGAACGAACACAACTACTGATGAAATAATTTAGAGAGGTGTTAGAGTGGGTAGTCTGTGCTTATGTTACGGCTGCTTAATACCGAAGTCCTTTTTGCAGTCATGTGTCTGATCAGATAAATAGATAAACAAACTTGTATTTTTTTGCGATGACGGAGTCGATGAATATAATCATGATATAAGGGAATAGATTTCATTTTCCCGCAAATTCTTTGCGCTTGATTAAAAAGAATGCAAATTTAATTGATATTTTCGTTTATTTCCTCAGGTTGTCGTATTATGGAAAGTATGTAATCATGCTGCTCACGATGTTTAAAACACTTTTCCAGGTCTGGTTTAACTGTTACTTTTGTATTTTTATCAAAATAGCTTTCGTGACTTTAATGTAGTTAGTCTCAAAGTAATGGACCAATGATCGGATTTTATGGAGCAAACGTTAGAAACTCTTTCCTTTTTACTCTATGTAGGTCTTGCTTCTTTTCTTTCTGTTTGTGGTAGCTTTTGGGACAACGTTTTACCTGCTCATGTATAACAAGGTAGGGGCTTTGAAGGTATAAACGTATTGCTTTCTTGGCGTTTAGCGTTTTTAGCTAAACGTGGGTTCATTTCTAAATGCATGGTCAATTACACTTGGGCAAACTGAGTCAGAGAAGAGCCAGTTGGGGAGAAAAATAGAATCGAGTGAATTTAACCAAGTCGATTAAATAAGATTTAAGTAGAGGCAAGAAATTTTTTTTTGTATCGTAATGAATGCAAGAGGAAAATTTGGGGTACAGGAGTTTTCTAAGTCTCCCATACGCCCATATACGTTCAAATGAAGGCACAAATTGATCCTCCTACCTTATCATTACAGCTTACATGAAAATAGATTAAAGTTAGATGAAACCTGCTAACGAACAATGTTCTTAGGAAGAACAGAGTACATTTATGAATATCTAAGGATTACTGATCTGGATGGTCTACAATAGATATGGTAATTTGGACTAAACCTTCTTAATTCTTGTTTCATTTTACTATGTTCAGTCTAACTTTGACACATTGGAATACGCTTTGATGAAAACCTTTGCGATGACTTTGGGAGAGTTGAACTACGAATCAGACTTCATACCCGACATAAAACTGCATTATCCTCTGGCTTCTAATGTCATGTTCGTGTTTTTCTCCCTGGCGATGCCCATCATACTCATGAACATGCTGGTATGTTTTGATTCTTCAGCTTTATAGAGGGGGATAAAGTCCTGTCTTTTTCACTAGTGAGAAATTTCAGTGCCTTTAACAAGGTGAAAAAAATTAAAGGTTGTTTCGCCCCAAATACGCGAGATATAGACGGGTGAAGAACCAACCAGTACCTATAATTCTATAGAGACACTTTTACTTACCTTGGTAATTTAAACTAATAATTATAATTATATGATTTTCCTTCTTTTATATCAGATCGGTTTAGCTGTTGGGGATATTGACAAGATTCAACAAAAGTCTGTTATGGATCGTTATGTGATGCAGGTAGACCAAATATGACTAGCACGTGTTTAGTCCATATTTTGTAGCGGTTATATTCCCTTGTAAATGAAGTTGCGCCGGCTGCCAAAAACAGAACTAGGGATTGAAGGAAGTATTTAGTAACGAGACTGAGAGACAGAAAACCTGCCAGAGGCAATACCACCCTTAATTATAAGTATTACAATTTCCTCAAATGTAGTGCATTAGATGCTATTTTTTAACTGAGTCCACTCGGCTAAATCTGCCAATCACAGACTACAATAAACATACCAATAACCATACAAAACTGAGGAATTTTAACCGAAAATGGAGGAATTTCATAATGTAGAAAATGTCTATATATTTTCTAAAATAAATGTATTTGTTATTTTTTGGAAATTGTAATGGCTATGATTAATTGATAACAAGACTTCATGTAATCCAGTTCGGTCTGTAATCATGCTCGTGATTGACAAATAACTTGTACAATCACAGACCGAATTGAGGTATGCCACTATGAATTTTTATTTAGAAATAATGCGCACATGTTAAAACTGCTCTCTAAAGGAGCCAGAAACATTCTGCTCTTTTTTATTTTAATTTCTTTTTGTTTTAATTTCTTTTTGTTTTTACCGAGAGAAAGTAATAAATTTTAAAGAAGCAAAGATGTTTAAAATTATTACCAAGGTCGACTGAACTGCACTCGGCGAACTTACAAATTCAAGCAAGATATTTCAACACGGATTCTTACTGCGACGTACATGGCTCCAACGAAAAATATGTGTTTCTGCCGTGAAAAGTATGTGAAGCGTCAAATTCATTAATTTTACAGGTTGAATTGCTTCTGGAGCTCGAGGAATCTCTCCCACAATGGATTTTAAAACGCATGCAGATCGATAAATATGAAGAGTTTCCAAACAGAAAATCCAAGCTACAAACCAGAGTAAGACATTGCTAAATAATGGTTAGAGGCTGTTCAAAAAGTTTTATACAACAGCAAATGGTCGGACGTGCCGACTTAGGAATGGACGAAGATCGGCCTGTCAGTAATGGGCCGTGGGCGAGTTCAGTTTGAAAGTGTCGAGTCCATTCTACAGTTCAAAAATATGAGATAACTTTAACTTAAGAGTACCTTGGCTAGAAAAGAGCTTCTGATCATAGAACTCTGCGCATAAAAACATGTTAAGGCACTCATCAGCCTATGAAATTATATAATTTTTGTATCACGCTCGATGTTTATTTACTAAATTCGATTTTGGTCATTCTTAATCATATTAACATTTCGGCCAATCAACGACGATGTTTTAAATTTTGAAAATGAAACGTCCATTGTAATGAACAAGTTGGATAAAGATGCATTGCTATATTCATTTATTCACTCACCATTCACTTAACTGAATATGATTTCATTTTTCAAGCTTTACGAGAAGATCATTGGATTTGGAAAAGCAGAAAGTAAAGGAGAGGACGACGGCGTTCCTCCAGCCATGGCGCAGATTATTGACAGGGTGATGGAGCAAGACGCAAAGTAAAAAAAATTCATTTCGAAAATATGCAAATCAAACATCTGACAAGCTTATTCCCGCTTTCTCCAAGCTATTTTTAATTACCGATAGGCGAATTTAGCTCTAAGAAGACCACCTTTTTACTTAATTTGAGACTTCAGAACTCGTTAAAGCTGATGAAAATGTATATGGTTGCCGTAGCACTACTACTATCTGGTTTCTGATTGAGCAACTAACTTACTCCTTCATTACATCCATTCTGAAATAACTTTGGCTCCTTGCAATCTGATTGGCACTCAGCAATACAATTTGCATATGTAATCATATGATTTCGGGTGCAATTTGGGAGTAACACGGGTAAGTTTTTCAAAGGCCAACCATACTGTAGTATTTGAAAATTCATGTGTCGATTTGTCCCAAATTGTACGAGAAAAATGAAGTGATTACTTGTTTATAATGAACAAGAAAAAAATGTGACTTCGTTTTCCTCGTTTCGTCTTACGGCTCACTGGTTCGGCCGCTTGCCTTTGGTTTGTTGCCGGAGAAGTTGAGCTTTTCCCTCAAGAGCTTCCTTCTAGATTTTAAACTCTTCATTACGAATAATCGAGTGTTTAAACACTTTCTATGCTTGGTATCGGTGAAAAAGCTGTAACGTTCACACGGAGGCTATAACGCTCGCAGTCTTCCACGTCTTTCTTATGAACTGTTGCGTAAAACCCCTCAAGAATTTTAATCTGACCCTCCGCTTCGTCCGTTCCAATACTTTTGTCATAGCCCAACATTTCCAAACTTTTAGTCACTCGCATATGTTTTGTTGGGTGTTTCTTGTTCTTAGCATTCTCCCTAAAACTCTGAAAGGTTGTTACTTTCTCCTCTTCTTTCTGCCATTTTATTTTGTTATGCATTCGCAACTTCCTGTCGAACAATTTAATTTTAACTTTCTGTAATCAATTTTAATCTTTACTGTTTGGGATTAATTTACGTGTTCTTAGCCAATGAGCATACTGAAGTTGTGCATGCACATTATTAAACTCACGAATCGCGCATTTTTTTGCATATTTTCCCAACTACTAAGAAAGCAACAATAAAACAAAACAAGCAATCAGATTAATTTCAAGGCCTGTTGGAGTAACCAATCAAATTACAGGAAAATACAAACGCAAATACAAATGCAAGAAGCGGTTATAAATCAAATTTTGCAGCATATGTCCCCAAACCATTTTTAAATTTCGTGATTAAACTTTTGATAAATTTTGCATTTTGTGATTTCAATGTAGTTGTAAAAGAGTGGTAATTGAGCTGATTGGGATTCACTTTGGTCTAAAAGAACGATATACTTCGGATTTAGATCAAACTTATTCTATTTTTATAATCACTCGTATGATTTCAGACCAAATTGCACTCTTCTTAGTTCAACTATTATTATTTATCAGTTGCCACTCCTCGGCTAAAGGACCCTTTTGCTTCGTTATATTCCAAAAATTCCATTTCAGTTCATTAAAATAAAGCTATCTGCAATAATCCATTTTACATTTCAATGATACCTTCTTCTTCATTTGTAAAACATAGGATAGACGAAATATACGCCATGATGAAGGAACAATCCGAGATCCTCAAAGCCATCGGTCGCCGTCAAGGAGTGGAAGATACTGCATCAAACAGAAAGAGTATTATTGGATGGTTCTTGAAGAAACATTAGATTTGGTGAAAAACATGACAGCTATCTCCGTGCTCTTTTTTCTAGACTGATAAGGCTTTTAAACTTTTAACTTAAAAGTTAACGGTTGAACATTAAAAACATAACTTCAAAAAAAATTGCAGATAATATTTGATGGAAGACACGAAGAATCTTTAATTTACTTTCTCTCGTCTAGTGCTGTAAATTGATGTAATGCAGTTGAATATGTTCATTGCAGGTTTAAACAAAGATAAAAGAACTAAGTAATGTTTTCGTCTTTCTCAAAATTGTTTTAAATGGTAATGGTGAAAAATGTAAATATTGGCATCAACGTAGGAACTCTCTCATACTTGAATGTTTGAAAAGGTAGTCAGCTTTAACTATAAAAGTACACTGTTTTGTTAACATTTTTCCTTAACTTACGCTGAAATGATTTTGAAAAGTAATGAGAAGTTCAAGCTGATTTGTTACTAAGTGTAGAAGTTTGTAACATTACATTGCTGCTGGAATCGTTAAATATATCACTGTCATAAAGACAAACGTTTATTCTGCGTATCTGTATCACGTTATCAAACACGATGATGTTAGAGAAAAGAGGCGTTTATTACATTGTCAATAATAAATGACGTACACATATGGAACTTTGCTACGAGTATTTTACGACTGCAAAGGTTTGTCAAAATGACATGTTACGCAGTTACTTATTAATTGTTCAAATACTTTGTCATCAACCATGAGAGAAGAGAAGAGGCGATAGGTTTCTGTATCTTGTTGATCTCCCTTCTCTGAAGCAGACATTCATTCACTCATTTTCCAAGAAGTAGGCCATTCATCTGCTCTATAGAGTCGCAAGGATGGTTGGATAGGGGTGCTTTTCTCTTTGCCACACTGTGTAATGGCGTGCGTTTTTCGAATTATTAATGCCCGTGGGAAGTTTGGGGAGCACTCAGAGTGATTTCCATCGCGCCTTTGATACAAAATCCAACAGTAGATACTTAATAGGAATATCTTCGTCGTTGTCACTGTGTCTGTCACTGTCTCTGCTACTGTTTCTGTCACTGTCGCTGTCTCTTTCACTCTTAATGTCACTGTTACTCTGAACGCCAATTTCACTGTCACTGACAGTTTCAGTGCCAGCGTCAGTGTCGCCGTCACTTCTTTGTCCTTGCTACTGTTATTTTATCGTAACTGTCTTTGGTACTCTCACTTTCACTCCAATTCACCCTGTCACTGTCCCTGGCTTCGTCACTTCCTTGTTACTTTGTTTGTCACTGTCTTTGTGACTGTCTTCGTCAATGTCTCCGTCTTTGTCTTTGTCAATGTCACTTTTACTGTTATTGTCTCTTTCCATGCAATTGACAGTGTCACTTCATTGTTCCTTTGAGTCACTCACTTTCACTGTCTTTGCCTCTGTTACCGTCAACGTCTCTATTGTTGTCACTGTCTTTGTCACTGTCCGCTTCACTTTCATTTATTGAGATCCCACTGTCATCGCTATTGTTTTTGTCATTGTCACTGTAGGTCACTGTCACTGTCACTTTCTCTCTATCTTTCACTGTCACCGTCTCTGTCACCTTCACTGCTACTGTTCCTAACACTTTCGCTGTCTGTCACTATCTGCCCCACTGCTATTTTTTTTTAATCGCTATTGTAGTCGTTATTGCTTTTGTTATTGTCATCGTTATAGTCATTCAGTAAATTGTCTGAACACAGTGAGTGAATATAGTGTTGGTAGGTCCTGTTGTCGAAAACTGAAGTCAGTCACTTATTCCTACAACAATCCCTCTAAGGAGTACCCTCTGCCGGGTGATCACACCACAAGATCGAATATTTTTGATGAAAATTGTCGTGGTCATAAGCATCATTATCATCATCAATATTTATTATTACACCGAGTTACGATCTCTAAACCGGATTTATCTCTTTGGGTTTAAAGCCGCATGTGGTAACCCACAGGTCTAACCATCTGTTAATACGTTTTCAGTGGTCTAACATTTCTCTTGCGATTCTTACAAGAGTAGTTTTTTATGTTCCAGTGAAGGATCCACACCAACACTCCCAATATCGTGTTCCAGTCTGTTTTGGACTCTATAAGAAACAATTATTGGATGAGGTTTTTGTGATATCCAGAATAATCAAGGTCGAGATAAGGGTTATCAGCCGAAGCAGAAGGCTGAGACCGATAACCCTAGCCTCACTGAGATCTTGGTCACGACAGTAGATGCTATCTGCTATATGACTTAAACAGCAATATGATATGTGGTGTAGTATACCGACATCCCAATCTTGAAACATTTCTGAATAACTTTTACTCGGTTATTGGCAAAATCAGTCAAGAAAGGAAACTCTGCGTCATATCTGGTGACTTTCATATTAATCTTTGAACTTCCATAAACATCCCTTAACCGAAGATTTTATTAATATCATAGGTCCATTCTTTTAGAGCCCCACATACTGAAACCAACAAGGATTACCAATCATTCCTCTACACTGATTGATAATATGTTCTTTAATTCTATCGAATATCAAACAGTCAGTGGGAATTTATTTCATGATCTAACAGACCATTTGCCTAATTTTCTCATTACTGAGAGGTTTGCTTTTTTAATGCATAAAGAGAAAAGATTTAGACGAGATTATTCTAATTATAATGAAGAATCTTTTTTAAATTAATTTAGCTCCATTGACTGGTCTAATTTATTTCATGGACTATCCGATACAAATGAAATTTTTGATAAGTTTTACACAAAAGTGATCAATATCATAAATAATCATTTACTCTTAAAGCTACTCACTCGAAAGGAAGCGCAATTTCAAACAAAGCCCTGGATTACTCCGGGAGTAAAGGCATCCATTATTAATAAAAATGGGTTGCACAGGCACTACCAGAAAATTCGTTCATGTTAAAGCCATACCAAATTTAAGTGTTATCGAAACAAATTAAATCATCTAATTAAACTAAGTAAAACCAATTATTATAAAGAATATTTCATGATCAACAAGGCAAAAACAAAAGAAGCAAATTAATTATTAATGAACATGAGATTACAAATGATAAAGCTATTGGTGTACATTTGAATAAATTCTTCTCTAATATTGGAAAAAACTTGGCGTCAGCTGTACCTAAACCAAATCTACCATTTAATTGTTGTCTAGATAAACCACAGGCCTCTAGTTTCTTCTTATCACCTACCAATTCAACTGAGATTGAGAGTATAATTATGTCACTAAGTTCTAACAAGGCTTGTGGCCCATCTAGTATTTCTACCTCCCTTCTTAAGACTTTAAAAGGCGTTTTATCAATCCCTCTTCAGCTGCTTTTTAATTGCTCATTTTCTACTGGTTTGGTGCCTGATCAATTTAAAGTAGCCAGAGTAGTTCCAATTCACAAAAAAGGGTCCAGTTTTTTAGTCTCCGACTAAAGACCTATTTCCTTGCCCTCCATATTTAATAAAGTAATTGAAAAATTAATGTATAATAGGATTATTAGCTATCTTGAGAAATTTTCTATTCTACACAATAATCAGTTTGGCTTTAGATAAAAGCATTCGACCACC